>NW_017732254.1:15378-131934 GCF_001890085.2 Hipposideros armiger | reverse complement strand
GTAGCCCATGGCAACCCACTGCCACAGGGGCTGCAGCCTACGCCGTCATCGGCGACTCACAGCAGCCCAGCTCCAGGTTGAGCTGTTCAGCATCTTAGCTGTGGAGGGCAGTGTCACTGGCCCTCATATGTGGGATCTGAACCCAGGCCCTCTGGCATCCCAAGCCAGTTCTTAACCATCGCGCCACTCGGCCGCCCGAGCGAGACTTTTTTTATGCATTGTACCACACTTCTTTCCATGGAAAAAGTTAGGGTTGATAGGGCTGGCTTTACATATATAGATCACAATATAAAATACTACAAGTACTATACTAATAGTTTTTTGGGGAGCTAGGGGGATTCGGAAGAGGGGCTGGTCATGTGTACACTGGGGAGGTTCAAAGAGGCTTCAGACGATGAGCCTAACTTTCCATGAAGTAACGTGGGAGATACAATTGCCCACCTCACATGGTGGTTGTAAGGATCAAATCAAATTACAAATGAACTCTTCCTCACAGGATTTGTTGCCCAGAAGGAGGACACCAACAGGTTACATTCCCAACTCTCCTTTCTCCTGAAGCCTACATAAAATAATGTAACTCAAGGTTGACAGGATATAGGCTTTTACTTCTCATAACCAGGAAAAAGAGGAAATGAGAATTGGAAGCTGAATTTAAGGTCAGAGCCTCTCTGCCTTCTCTCATGTCTCATGATCACAGTGGTGGTGTGGGAGGAGGGGGGGCATCCACTGAGGAAACCCAGGGAAGCATAGAGTAATTGAGAACCCACACTGGAGACAGTATATATAAACAAAGTGCAGATAGCCACAGGGGAATTAGGGCATAGAGCAACCGGAACTGTGCTAAAAATGGGTGCAAGTGCCATGTGGAGGTGGGGTATTCTAGTGCATGGATATGCATTGATGAGGAAGGTATTTCCCAATGTTAAAATCCAAGCCATGTGAATGTGAAAATTTTTGGTCACTGATCACTCATTCATTTCAGTTTTGAAAAAGACAGAAATAAAGAGAACTGCAAAGACACCTGGGAGATAGAAAGTTACAGCAAATGGTGTCAGGGACTTTATGCGATGAGTGTATTAATTGGCACATCTGTATAGCATTCAAGGAATTCAAGTACTTATAATACTTGGAGCTGATTCTTATTTTAACAGCTATTGGTCATTTAGACAGCTTTCAAAAATTGTGTTTCAGTGTGAAATAGTTGAGATTGTTCTAGTTCACTGTGGGAAGAATTACTTCATAAGATAGATTTTAAAAGTGTTCTGGGAATAGACATAATATCTAAATAGCCAATATGTACAAGTCTATGTCAGATGAAGAAATAATCCTCACTTATGCACTGTTTAGAAAATCCACTTTAAAATGAAATAATAATTAATGACAGCTGTCTATTATAATGCCACATAGTTTTTTTAATGCTAGAATATTTTTATCAGAAATCATTGTCACATTAACTTGATTATAGTTTCATTACTCAACTATGAAACAAGATGCAGACAAATCTTATGAGGAGGGTTTTGATTACTTAATACAGTAAAATTGTTATTCCAAGTTATAGAGACATGCACATAACAATATTCTTTAGCTACTGAATAATGGCTATATACTGATGACAATAAGAATTAACAATACTTTCTATTTATCAATAACAACTTTCAATTAATAAGGTAAAAATAATCAACATGATGGTCACATTGTAATTACAAATAAATATATTATTATACTTTCTGTAGGTATATGTGTATGTGAGTATGTGTTACAGATAGTATTAAACCCAAGTTGACTTTAAAAAGGAGTAAATTAGGCCTATTACCATGCACTTACATTATCAGGGTGCCTTTATATAATGTTTTCATGTCAAATAAAGTCTAGAGTTCTAGTCAATTAGAGTAAGTCCCTTCCCACTTCCAGCCGGAACACCTTACCTCTCCTGCATGAACTGCTAAGACAATCACACTCTACTCTCTCCCATTCTGCCATACTTCCTCCCTCACCCTCCTTGCAGGTGGGAAACGGTGGGTGCAAGGAGGAAGAAATTCACTGCTGAATGACAAGATAATACAAGTGGGTAACAGAATGGAAAAACCAGCCATACATAATTATTAGATCAAGATGGATGTTTGTTGTAACAAAAAGAAAGATCATCCTTTAAAGCGTCTTCAGCCTTGTACTCATAAATGCTCTAAAATATTTGCGTGTGAGACACAAGGTGTCTAAACAGGACCTGAAGCAATAATAATATTAATTTAAAATTAGCAGTGATGTTCTCAGTTAAGACCTCTACATTACTTTTGCTTCTGGAAGAATAAAACTAGCTGTGCATGTTCCTAACATTACAATGAAGTAAAAAGGATCCAAGGGTTTTATTCACATGGCTTATGTCTTCAACAATAACAGAACTGTAACTGAGCGCAATCTGATATATTTTCACCAGTTTATCAGACTAGCTTCCAATCAAAGTTTTCTTCTCCAGCTGTAAGAAAAGAAATATATACATAAAAATAAACATACTTCCTGTGTTTTAAAAGAAGATAAGATGAAGAGAACCTCAGGAAATAAACATTTAGTCCCCTAAATTATGCTAGCTCATGTACTCTGCTACTGAAAATCCAAAAAAACAATTGTGTTTCAATTGATTTGGTTTTAAAATTTTTCCCCTCAGCTTGAGACACATCAGGTAAGTCACGTTTCACATCTGACTCTCCATAATGAATGAAACTATAACGTGGCATGAATGGTAGAAATCTGAAAAGGCCACACGTCTTGCTCTAAGTATACCTGATGTCTAAAACACCCACTATTGGAACCACTGGCTTGCATCAAGGTTCCTTATAATCCCTGTTAAAATGCATCTACTCGGGAAAGATGGCATAGGAACACATTTTGCACGCATTCTCTTATGAGTTGAGCAGCTAGAGGTCTGGGGAGGAAATGAGACAGAAAGAAGGGACACTTGTTAGCTAGATGGGACTGCAAAACTTTAGAGCATGAGGCATCACTTCAGGCACGGGGATAGCTACGGAGTCAGATGATAATAGGTTCCTGGGACTTTAAAAATGGGTAGAAGAGCTGAACTACAATAAGATAGGGAGAGAGAGTCGCCAGAGGCAAATGCCTCTTCATGTTCTCTAAAAACATCTCTCGCTAAAACCACATTACTTCAGTTACAATATAATTTGAGTGCCTGAGTTACATTTTAACCTGAATTGCCAGCACATTTTGAAATATTGGTGATAACAGGCTGCTCTTTAAAGAGAAGAAATAAAAAAGCTCAACAAGAAAGACATCCCTGTATATAGACCACTGAAATGAAAACACACTATATAAAATAAGAGCCTTCCAAATAATACCTAGGGACTTAAGAATAAAAACATTGAAGGTGACTAGTGATTAATATATCATGGGAATCCAAAATTTAGACTAATAAAATTTTGTTTGATCATCAGAGGCAAACCTCTCTGGAAACTTCAATAATTAAAAAATATGTATTTATTTTCCAATAAAGACTTGAAATGAGGATCTATAATTACACATTCCTCCCTAAAGTTTCTAATGAAGACCCCTCACCTCCTCTTTAAAATTAGCTCTCCCTTTCCATTCTAGCTCACTTTCCTTTCTGGTTCTGCACATCTTCCCAGCAATCAAATCTAAAACTTCACTATCAACCCATCTCCACCAGCACTCTCCTCCTACCGATGTCAACAATCAGGAACTGTGCCAAAGACTGAATTTAGAAAAGATGCCCTTGGAGGCAGCGTCCTCTACCTACTATTTAACTATTTTTTTATCTTCTTACTGCAAGAATTCTGAGAGCCATGTCAGCTAGTACCTACCTGCTATCTCTTTACTCTGCAGTTACTTCCTTGCCCCAAATTCCCTGTAAACAAGGTTTCACAAGGGGCACGGTAGCTGCAAATCATATCACTGAGCAGTTGCTGAACAGAAGTCTTGTGAACCACTCGCTGTTCAGGGACCCCTCCCAACCAACACAATCTTCCTCTCCCCTGGATTTCTGTACTCTTACTAACCATCCTGCTATATTTGATGCTTCTAATCACTCCTTTCCTGAAACTTTTCATTGCCTTCTGGATGTGCTGTCTTTCTGGTTCTCCTTTTACACTCCTGCCTGCTGCTTTTGAGGTTCTCGTGATCCCTGGGCATTCTCCAAGGCAAATTCTTTACTATCTGCCCTTGTCCCACGACATCTGAGCCCTCGGAGGGATTTGCACTGTCATGGTTTCAACCTTGATTAACTGGTTCTGAATTTCCAGTTGTTCCCAAACCTAACTGATCATCAGAATAATTTGGGGGAACTTCTCAAGGATACAGATTCTGAGACTTCACTTGAGTAGCACAGAATCAGCCTCTGGCCTGAGGCCCAGAAATCTGCATGTCCAGTAAGCGCTCCAGTTAACTCTGATGGAACCAGCCTACAGATGGGCAGTAGAGAACCACTGATGTGTACACCTTGACTCACTGGAATGTCTTTGTCATCTCAAACGGAACCTTCATTACATCCACAGAAAGTTTCATTCCTTATCAGAATCACCATCCTAAACTCTCACACACAACACTTTACAACAGGTGGTTGATTCTGGGTTCTCTCTTTTATACCTTCAGTGAATAGTTACCTCGTGTTCTCTATTCTTCCTCCCAGGATACCTCAGAGTGGAGCGTGTCCATCCATTCCCACTGACTGACTGTACCTCATGACTTCACTCCTACATTACTTCAAGTTCCTTACTGATTCCCTCTCCAGCCTTTCCTCTTCAACACCACCCATTTGAGAGGTGGTGTGGCATAATCAAAAGAGCTATAGAGTCATGCAGACCTGAGTTAAAATCTCGATATCACTTCTTACTAATCATGTGACCTTAGGGAAGTAAATGTACCTCTTGAAGGTGTAAAGATTAGCTTTAATCTAGAAAGATTAATATCTGACGCATAGCAGATGTTCCCATATTGTAGGTACTGTTATTGCTCTTATCGTCATTTTATATGCCATAACCAGACTCATCTTCCTTCACCAGGTCATCTCGCTGCTGAAAATCCAGAAGGCATCTTATTGATTCTCAGATAAAGAATAAGTTACTGTCTATTCTTCATCCCAGTTCCAGTGTGTACCTGCTGTGACAGTGGGCAAATTACTAAATCTTTCTGTGCCTCTATTTCCTTATCTGTAAAGTGTGGATACTATCAGCATTTACTTCCCTGGGTTCCTGTGAGGATTAAATGTATTAGTCCACATGAAGTGCTTAGAATAGTGCCTGACCCAGGGCATTCTAGTAAGCCTTCAGTAATTATTAGCTAATGGTAGTAGAGATAGGAGCAAGAGTCATCGTAGCTCTGACACGACCACCACTCTTACATTCTGCTATTCCATGGACTGCTCTCCCTATCTTTTCACTGCAAAGGCCATTCCCATTCTGGCTTTTGCTTAATGTACCTGCCACAGAATCTGGCACCTCACAGTCATGAATGCATATTTGCTGAATTAAGTATTACAACCCCCTCTCCTCACCCAAGTCAGCCCCAGCCTTACTCTAAGTTCAGAAGACCCCTTCACCCCACTCTCTTGCATTTGCTTCTCATAGGTATTTTTTCACAACAAAGCCATAAGCTTGAAGCCAGAAAGTGCTTTCTGCTCTTTCTCCCCCTCCCGCACATGCCCCATCAAATACCAGGCACGCATAGGCTTCCTCCATGAGCACAAGTGTCAGAGCAGTGGGCCAGCAACCTGTGCTTTGGTCACCAGATCACTCACTGTACTTTTTATGCATTTAAACACTTCAATTATGTCATAAGTATGGCATCGTTACAATTATTGAGAGGGAAAAGTCTAGGTCTATTTATTATGCTTCGTTGACCTCTATTATTAATAGTAATAAACATATATCTTCTTCCTTTGGCTCTTAGAAATCCTGTACGTGGATATCATTATTCCATTTTACCAATTGATCCTAAGGCTTGGGGTCCCCCAGCTGGTAAAGCAGCTGAGCCAGAATCTGAACCTAGTCCTATTATGCACTCCAAAGCCCTGGCTAATCCGCTACCAAGATGACTTAATTCAATGAGTAGTTTTAATGTTACATGAACAGAGTGTCTCTACTTGAAGATTACACCTAATCCTGATAGAGAAGAAACTGCCTAGGACAGTGAAAATTATGCAAGCTTAGAATAAGAACTGGCTCATATCTATTAGGGTGAACCGTATGAAACTGCTGTGTTTGTAAGTAAAAACTGGTTGATTTTCAGCAATTTTATTTGGGTCAACCTCTAATAGTGAGCAACTGGATTTATAATTATTTAAACCTCTTTTGGCCTCAGTTTTTTTCAACTGCAAAATAATGAAGTTGGAACTTTGTGTTGTTTTAGTCCTAGAGTTCTAAAAGAAATAAAGGTTACAATAGGCTATGGATTATGGAATTCATATGAAATTCCCCAGTCTCACCAAGGAATGTTTTTACATTAGTGGACTTACTTTAAAGAGAAATATACTGGTCTTTAAATAATAAATATTGTGTGAATTTCTGGAGTGGGGGACAACTGTTATTTTTAAAAATCTGAATAAATAAAGGCAATTTCGTTGTCCTCAACATAGAATTCCAAAAGTAAGTAAAGCTCTCTGTCCTCCAGTTGAAAGAGGTCGCTATATGTGTACCTTCTTGTGGTTTCTGCAAGGAAGCCAACAACAGAGCTGCTGCTGCCTCTGGAAGGGTTAGTAGTCGAGGATTTGGGCTTCGTCTTTCTGGATAAAACAAAAACGTATACACATTCTATTAGCATTTAAATATTCATATAGATAAACCCTAACCCATTATGCTATGACACTAGAAAAATCTCTATGAAACTGCTTATTGATCCCTCAGCAAAGGGCCTCTCCACAGATCGATTTTTATCAATCAAAACATTTCACACTTCCCTTGCACATTTACTTAAAATTGGTTATGTTGTATAATACAGGGTATGGAAGATAATTTAAACTATATACTACACAGAATTTCATGTTAGGAAGGAGGATTAAGATAAAGAGCCAGTGAGAAATTTCTCCCTTCAGAGGTTACCATGGGATGTCTGGGTAAAAAGGTTTAGATGTGATTTTGCTTGGAGCCTGGACTGCCTCCTCTCTCACTCTTTCCAAAACAATTTGAGATACTAATCTACATTCTTGGCCACACGGAAGGCAATTATTTGACTGAAGCAGTATCTGTTAAATATTCAAAATTATTTCAAATCTAAGTTGACAGAAGACAAAATATCCTGACTCAACACAAACCATGATTTTTACTTTGGGAGCAACTGAAGTGGGAAAACATACCTTATCCTTATAAAGTAAATAAGCTTAATTATACACTGCAAGCTTGAAGGTAAACAAAAATTTGTTAAGCACCTACTATGTGCTTAACACAGAGTTTGGTATTTTTCAAAATAAGTATACTTTTTATTTTTAGCATTTCAATCTTCACATTTTATCAAAATTAATTGTATAGTTATTTTTTTTTAATTAGGTGGCACGGAAAGGTTTATCATGAAAAGTAACAGTCCCTGTCCCCATTCTTTATAGCCTCCATTTATTACATATTTCTGGTTTTGACTCTTTTGATAGCTCTTTCTATTAATAGAGGCATACATTTGAAATTTCTAGGTAAGTCACTATTTTAATAATAATAATAATAATAATAATAATAACCACCAGTGTTTAAGAGGAAACTGTGTGAAGGTCCTGTCACAAACGGGAGATACGTTTTGGGGTCCGTTGCACAGTTCTCCCTACCCTCCCTTATCCCTAGGAGCTGAACCCCAAGCCTTGGAAAACTCCCCGGCTATCTCTACCCGGTGGCCAGTGGGCCATCTGAGCCTTTGAGACCGAGTCAAGCTTGGGGACTCGCAGCCCCCGCTTCCGCCGCCCCTGCCACCATTAGGAGGGGGCGTCGCGAGCCCCAATTCCCGCGTTCTGCCGATATGGGCTGGGCAGGAGCTCGCTCTCTGGGGGGCCCCTGCGCCGAGTCCTTCGTGGTGGGGGGACGCTTTCATTCGGCGCCGGGCGGAGAGCGTCCTACGCGCTGGGTCCGGCTCTAAGTGCCAGACCGGCCCGCGGGCTCCCTCGGTCACTCACCTGGCGGTGGCCTGTCGGAAAGGTCCTTCCTTCGACTCTGGTCGGAGATGAAGCGGCGCCCCTCTGCAAAGGAGAGACATGGGGTTCAGCGCCCGCCCGGCGCGGGACGATCCGGGTTAAACCAGAGCCGCTCCGCGCCTCCCCGCCTCGGAGCGGGATAAGGGGGACACGGCGGTGACCGCGGAGAAGGTGGGAGGCACCTGGTCAGGTCCGCGCTGAGCCGCCAGGTTTCCGGCGCTCGGCGTGCAACCCTGGGCCGAGCCAGGCGCTGGTGAAGACGCCAGGAGGAAGGTCTCGCTCGCCCCAGCGCGGCCCGCGCACCCCTGCCAGTGCGATGTTTCCCAGGGAACCCCAGAGTTGTCCTTTGTGGCAAGAGCGACCCTCCAGTTTAGGTTGGAGGGTTTCTAACCAGACAATCAGAGAGTCCTCCCGTTCCACCGCCACCCCCACCTCACCACCCCCCTGTAACCTCCCTACTGTCCCTTTTCCTTGACTAATAGATGGGGATGACCTTGACTTCGATTATTTAAGGGAACAAACTCGATATTATTCTCTCTCCACAGCTCTCCATCTATCTCATGGATTCTTGAGCCCCAAGGATCTTCCTTTTTTGCTGTAGGAAGAGCAAAAAGTATTTGGAACCTACGTGCACCCTTCAGGTAGAGCATAGCTTGAGGAGTCCAGTTCCTTCTCTCGAAGAGTCCCTACAACCCAGGAGAAGAGAAAAAACAGTTAATAAGACATTGCAACCCAGTCCTCTATTAGGAAAAAAAAAAGAAAAGATAGAAGGAAAGAGAGAGAGAGAGAGAGAGAGAGAGGAGAGAGAGATTGAGAGAGAGAGAGAGGAAAAAAAGGAAGGGGGGGGAGGGGAAGAAAGGAAAGAAAGAACATTCAGGAGCCTCAATTTTTAAAGTTGATTACCTGTGGTGCACTGCTGGAATGTCCCATGAGAGAAAACACCAGGAAAAGAGCCAAGGTTGCTGCCGCCAGACTTCTGAGTCCCTATAAGAACAGATAAAAGAATTGATAACTCCTGGCAGAATCAAAGGAAAATCATTTCTGTGCCTATAGAATCTTCTACTTCCTACCTTGACGCCTGGGCAATTACAAACTCCTTACTTTTTGCTATGCTCTCTACCTTTTAGTTAATTCACAAAAGAGTTCTCTTAAAAAAAATTAGAAATATATTATTTTCATTACTTAACCCAAATGAGGAATTGTGTGAATAAGTGATTTTTTTAGTAAAATCAAATGATTCTAATATTTTAAGGCATATTGTTTAAGTATCTTTTAACCTCTAAAATGCCTATTAAACGTAAAATTGGTAGAAAGCTATAAAGCCTTTTATAAAGTAAAGTCTTAAGTAAGTAAAACCTTTACTTGCCTTCATGTTCTGCTCCTTTCCAGAACCTGCAATGACTATATCTTCACCTGAGTTTTCCAGTCATGTTCCGATGGTGGGGCTTTTAAAATCTTAGTGTCAAGGACCCCTCCCGATCGTCAGTAGAGTTTGGGAGTCCACAGGGACTTCTTGTCAGTTTTCAAGATTGAGAAGATCTGATGACTCCTCCAGGAAGATTTAACTGCAGGAAGTAGAGAAATGATTGATGAGTGGACATCATTTGTTTAGATACCATATCAGCCAGGAGATATGCTGAAAATATCAGCATTATTGCCTTTGCTTCCCAAAGCATTGTCGTCATCGTCATCATCATCATCATCATCATCTAAATAAAGTGATTAATAACTCCTGGAAGAATCAAAAGTAAATGAATAAAGTAAGAAAACATGTTTTGGGTAACGAGCTATCAAGCTATCACTGATGACTAAAGATGAATCATTTAGGAGGCAACGAAAAGGTTAGGGAATCTCAATGGAATTTTTTTTCCTCAATGGAATTTGACATCTGTTATTCACTTAGTTACCCATCCAGTTATTTAACAACTATTTATTGAATGCCTACTATGCATTAGACATTTCTCCTTTTACTTGAAAGGACACAGCCATGCATTAGAAAGTCTCTTCTTTGGTCAATCTTCTAGTCAGGGGAGAAACACTTTACACTAGTAAACAGGTAAATAAGGTAATTACACTCACTTTCCTAGCCTCCCCATCATGTAAGGTGTGGGCACATGACTCAGGCTTCACCAATCAAATGTGTCCACTCTGATGGGAAATCTGGAGCTAGGATGAAGGCTAGTGGGGATCAGGAGAAATACTTCTGGTGCAGCAGTAGTTGTAGTGAGCTTGAGTTTGGGGGACAATACTTCCTTCAGTGCTAATGGCAGATTCCAGGATGGTGTTACCACCTGCAGTGTCCTTTTACTGAAGCCCTCTTGCTTAAATCAGTCCAGTTTGCTGGTTTCTTTTTTTTTTTTTTTTAGCTGAGCCATCCCGCCACCTGTTGGCAGCTCACGGCTGCTCAGCTCGTGCTGACTCGAACCGCTGTTGCTCAGAGCTCAAACTCTTGAGCGAGCTCTTAACCAACTGAGCCACTCGGCCGGCCCTTCCAGTTTGCTGGTTTCTTGATGACAACTAAGACACTATTTGCAGGACATGTATACTGATCAATAGAGAAGAAGAAATGATGATGTGGAAGAGAACTAAAAAGGAATGCGTAGAAGGCAAGAGGGATAGGACCCAAAATACGTCGCTATTCAGTGGAAACAATTATATACACAGGCAGGTACTCAAGGACCTGAGTACCCACCATATGCTAAGGTACCATGGATTAGCAAGATGGACCTTTCTTCTAAAAGTTAGTGCAGTGCTCCTCAGGTATATTGTGCATATACATCACCTGGGAATCTTGCTGAAAAGCAGATTCTGATTCAGTCCAGCTAGGGTGGGGCCTGATATTCTGGATTTCTAATGAACTACCGGGTGATGCTGATGGATGCTACTCTACCGATTGTTGGGCATTTTTTTTTAAAGAAATTTTATTGGGAGAACAGTGTTTTTCCAGGACCCATCAGCTCCAAGTCAAGTAGTTGTTTCAATCTACTTATGGAGGGTGCAGCTCTGCAGCCCATGTGGGAATCGAATCGGCAACCTTGGTGTTATGAGCCTGCGCTCTAATCACCTGAGCTACCCTGCTGCCCCAATTGTTGAGTATTTTGAGTAGTAAAGCTTTGGAGGATATAAGAAGTGATCAAAACTAAACCTTAGAGTCTATGTGGCTGGGAGGATGGCAAGCAATAGAAATATCAGGATGTATGGGGAGAGAACAGATGAGTTTGGTTGGGGATTGAAGTTTGAGGGGCTGATGCTATATCTACTTTCAAATCCTTGTATAAGAGAGATTGAGATTTGGGCATTTGATATTTAGACTTGGACAGTCACGTGCAGACAAGAAAACTGAGGTCTGGTTAGTGAATGAGAATGAAATATAGACAGTATTTTGTAGGTAGAAGCTTGAGGAATATTTACTCACTTTAAAGAATAAGCAAGAAAGAGCCAGAGCCATTATGTGGCGTTTTCTGTGTAGGGAGACAGAAAAGATAAAAACTAAAGACTACAAGGTTAACACCAAAACTGGATAAAAACGTCTTTAATCATTAGATTTTAGGATTTAATTTCAAGGGACTGTAGTAACATCCCAAAAGAGCAATAAAATAAAATTATGCATGTGTTTGTGATTTCAACACACTATTAAGTGAAGCCCAATTTGGAGGTTACCTATCAAACAAGTAAAATGCCTTTTTCCTCTCTCCATACCAAGCACACATAAAGCTTTTAGAAAGAGGAACAGGAAAATGAAGCACCAATAAAAACGTGTTTTGAATTTACAATTTTAAGGAAAAGGCAATGAATGTGGTCTGTTTATAACAGTGTAGCTAACGAATTCACAAGCAGATGTTTTGACGTCAAAGCTGCCATTTTCAGTATAATATGCACAAGTAAAGAGAATGGTTTTGGCATATTATCAATACTGTAGTCTTATCAAAAATAACATGCCAGAATGTGTTTGTTCTAAAAGGGCAATGACTCTCCATGAAATGTTTTTTGTTAAATCACAACATTTTTAATATTTTTACAGGTCCAAACCTAGAGATGGGCAAAGAAAAGTTTTTGATAATGAACAGCTGGTGGATAAAACCATGGAACTTTATTCTGCTGACATTATGACCAGGGAGTGGGCATTGAACAAATTGGATTCTAAACCTTTTTTAAAGGCGTATTCAATAGAGGCCATTTTGCCTGCATTGCTGATGTTATCTGAATTCTAGTCGAGTGCATTCTCAGAAGGTCAGTGATTCCTGTGTTCACATAGAAAACAGCTCGTATCTTGGGTAAGGTTACATGGACAATATGGCTATTATGATACTAAAATATCCCAATTACTTCTTTGATGACAGAAAAGAGAGGGTTTTGAAATAGTGTGAATAAAGTCATTGGGGTCAGTCTCCTACTTTGGCTTTATTCTCTGTCAGGGCCAGTCTGCCCCCTAGGTCAGTTGTCTCTCAAACAAGTGAAAGAAGTAATTTCCCCAAAGGGCTATCAGTTTTAGGATGGGCTTTAGGGGCGCTGAGAAGGCCTCCTATCCAAAATAAAACTCCCCATTCATTGGACAATGTCTTTACTGTCTTCCTTTTACCTAAGGCTTTGAGCCTCAAGAATCTCTTTTCCATAACCAAATAAAGACAAAACAAATGGAAAGTTCTGTGGGAGGACAAAGATCAGCTGTTTTGGTCTAGTGGGTCAAGAAAGGTATGACAGAGGTGACCGTTTAATTAGGTCTTGAGGTAGTAAAGAAAAGATCATAGAAAAGTGTCAGTTGAAGGATTTGGGCCATACTACTTCTGTGTTCAACCTCCTACATGGATACAGGTAGCAGAAAGGGAGAAGTTGGAACCTTTTAGCCCTGGGGACAAAGTTAGAAAGGTATGCTAGATATTTAATAACATATTCAAGACTTCCAGTTTACTAGACAATAGTCAAAACTTGCAGTTTAATGGGATTCAACAAATACTTATTGGGTACTTTAAGTGGTCAGCTTGGCAAGTTTTTTTGGCCTTACCAAAATTTATGATCAAAACTGATGTGTTAAGTGGTTTTATTTAAGTCACAAATACTTAAGTGTTACATATTACTTCCATCTTGAGACAAAAAAAAAAAATTAAGCATTGCTCCTCTAATTTCTGAATTCACTGCCTACTTTTTTGGTTTACCTAAAGTCCATTTCTACTTACGATTACATTTATACAATTTGGAAATAAAAGATGTGATGACCAAAAACAGAAAATTACATATAAAGCAAATTTTACAAAAAACAAGACGGGTTACTGTATGACAATGCTAGTTTTTAGAATTTCACAATAAAGATACATTTGACCATTGTTATGGACTTATGTGTATCCTTCCAAAATTATGTCTATGTCTTAAGACCCAAGATGGTCCTTAGAAGAGGATATGAAGATGGGGCCCTCCATGATGGGATTAGTGTCCTTGTAAGAAGAGGAAGAGACACCAGAGTTTACTTGCTTTCCCTCTCTACCATGGGAGGACCCAGGGAAAGGTAGCAATCCACAAAAAGGGTCCTCACCAGGAACTAAATCTGCCAGCACCTTGATTTCAGACTTTCCAGCATCCAGAACTATAAGAAATGTCTTGTTATTTAAGCCACGCAGATTATGGAATTTCATTATAGCAGTCCGAGCTCACTAAGACAACCACCAATTAATAGAAAAGTACCCTTTTATTGAGAGGTAAGACAAGTGTATTTACAATATTCAATTGTTAGATCACATAATCTGACTATGAAGCTTTTTAGAGCAGCAGTATTCCAGGAATTACAGTTTTTAAGGGGAAAAGAAAAACATTCCAAATAGGTTTCTGTTACAGAAAATACATTTGAACAATGCCAGAAACACTTAAGGCTAAGTAGAATTAGACCTTTTCCTCCACCTTTATAGCAATGATCATGGTACATTTTTTTTTTTTGTCACAAAGACAGAGGGCTAATAATTTTAAAAAGGAAGAAACAATATGTTTTAGAAAAATAATATGTTTTAGAAAGAAACAATAGTCCTTTCAATTGGAGGATTAGTATGTTTAAAAATAGTCTCATCAATGGTTCCAAATAAGAAATATAGTGCTGCCATGTAGTCCCAAACTCACATTAGAGGTTAACCAGGGACTCGTTTAAAACTGAAAACTGCTCCAGCCTCTCAATCTTACTCAGGAAGACTAGCAAATCCTTTACACACTTCTGTCTGATAATGCTTACTTAAATAAGATTATTGAAAAAGAGATCTCTGTTACAGTGCAAATAACATTTTGATAGAAATTAATGTCTACAAAGGAGTTAAATAATACAGATGTTCCTTACAATGACAGATACCATTCTTATTCTAAAAAGGTAGAATTATCTAGCCATTGTAAATAATATGGGTCAGTCAAAAATATATATAACAGAGTCCTACAGGGAAACTTGTATAAGTCAATCCCCAAAATATGTATATATTTGACACTCTCCAAGTGAGGATGTTACTTTTTGAAGAACATTAAACACAACACTAGGTCTCTTATTATTCCATGAACTATTGAGGTAGGAATCTCATTTTGTGAATGTCATCTATTTTTCACAGATTTTGTCATAAGTTAAAGGCCAGTACCAAAAGAGACAGTAATCCACAAAACTGAACCATTAGACTATATACCACGACTTTCCTTCTTTAAATGAGCAAGTTTGGGAGTTCTCTGTGCATCAAGAGATTTAACTAAAAATAATAGGCTGCAATATATTTTGTAGACATGTCTGTAAATATAAATCACAAATTTCAGTTATGATTTTATGCATAGAAAAGCTTTGCAACTCTTAAAAAAAGTAAGTAGTGAAATCATTAGTGGTAAAACGAATAGTACTATGGCTGTTGACTTGTGTTCCTATATCTACCACAAAAGCTGCCACCCTGGAAAACTAATGAACAACCAACCATTTCTCACTGCCTCTCGAGCAGCAACGGCATAAAAGGACAACACAACATTTTCCTTAGTGTCATGTTTTTAAGAAACTATAACCAGTTTAATGACAGAGAAATAACCTCAGCATGTGAACTCAGATATTTTCTCTATGAACTCAAGATGAAGAGTGATCATATAAAGCATACATCATGCATATGGATTTTTATGTTACAAAAAAGCTGGAAGGGAAAACTCAGCTTACATGGATAGCCTTTAAAGACAGTTATAAGTTTATTAACCATTTAACATGTTACCTCTTAAAGTAAACATTACCAATAGTTAGTTATTTTAGTTTGTGAAAACACAATAATAAACCACGGCTAAAATTAAAAAAAAAAAGAAAAAAGAAAAAACAACTACATCATGATGTGGAAAATCCATTTGGTTTGCATCATTTAGCATCTGAAATAAAAGACTGCAATGAAACAAGCTATGTAACAGACTACTTCAGGGTCAAGAACGCTTTTTGTTAAACGTCTGCATGTAATGAGTGATACAGACACAGTCTTAGGTCAGACTCCCAAGAAGAGTATTTCCAGAGCGTGTTGACCAAAGAAGTACTTAGCTATAATTTAGGAACTAAAAGCTAGTAAAGAATGACCTTTGCATATTCTAACAGAGAATATCTATCTAGTTCAGATTTTCACCTGGCTTTAAAATATTAAGTTCAGAGGAGTCACAAAAGTTTTATTTTAGACATGTTTATAAAAAAAAATTCATACATTAAACCTGGGTTTTCCTTGGTTTTAATACATTAAATGACATAATCCAATCTAACTCATGCATCACTTTCGGGGACACAGTGCAACAGGAAATACTTTTGCCATTGCAGTGGACATTCCTAAAAAGCAAATGCCTGTGGGTGCTCCTGCTCCTTCAAAATAAAAAGAAAAGAAACAGGCACCATAGTTCTCTAAGAATGGCTGTGTTTCGCACATTGTGGAAAAATAAAAATCGCCTTCAAGAATTTCATTATGCCTTGTAACAGATTTCAACTCCTTCAGTTTGCTTGCTGACCTCTTCGATCTCTTGACTGGAAGCCTGTTTTCATTGCTTCTTTGTTAACTGCTGTTGGTACTTTGTAGGTATACATTAAACTTCTGTAAAGAACATTACAAGCTATTTCATGTAATTTAATTTTGTGCTGAATATTCTTCCAAGGATTTTATAAATAATACAATATTTTAAATGAGTCTTCAATTCACTCGTTGTTATACCATATTGTTGCTTTCTCCAACTTTATCTACAAACTGCAAGAAGGAAAAGAGATCATTAAAAGGAAGCCTACAGCATTATAAAACATTACATAAACATTTTATATGTTGATTAAAAAACCCAGCTTTATAAGAATATTCATGGGAATTTAAGGTATGACTGACAATGATTAATTCAGTACTACTCACCACCATCTTCTGACACGTAAATATGTATAAATTTTTTTTTTTTAAAGTTGTTTTCACATGACATGTTATACATATGACTTTAAGGGTGCAACATGAGAAATGCAACACAATGAATAAAAAAATTGGATAAAATGAAGTTAACACTCATAGCTTAACAAAAAAATAAAAAGCTGGAATGTCAGCCATTCATGCATTAATGAACCCAATAAGATATTTCAACTGACCATTACTGTGGATCTCTTCTGGGCCTATGTAGTCTTCGAACAAACAGATTTAACTCCATTAAGTTCAATAATTAACAACAGCTACTGACTAAAAAATACTTTACATGTGTTTCTGGAATATAGACTGAAAGTGGCAATGACATTAAAAACAGATGTAATGATGCAAACATAAATTTATAATTTTTGAATATAAGTTTTAACACATATTTATGTAAGTGGTTATTTACTTTGGTTACTCCACCCTAAATATAAAGCAATTGGGCTTTCTTCAGCATTCCAGATGGGTGATGCAAACAAATACTGAAACAAAGTAATTAGCGGAGATATTAAAAGTTATGTAACCAAAGTGGTTATAATTCTATCAAAATCTAGCAATCATCTAACCCTTTCATTTGACTAGTCACACTTTTACTTAGGCAGTTATAATAAAGTAATAATAATAGGAAACATAATTTATAGTATTGGGTGTCCATTTATGCAAATATTGAAGAATCCTTAAATTAAGGACAAGAATAATGATTACAATTCTATAACTAGAAGTCTCAGTAAATTCAAAAGCTATTCTAAGTATAAACAACATTGACTACTGTATGAGTTTGGAGATTAATGCAAATGAAATCAGGATATACCCCTAAAAGCCTAGATTCCAACATTTTATATTATCGCAAATAGGTGACTAGCACACTGAAATGGAAAGTTGCTCTGAAAGTACTCATGGATTCATCAGAATTTTAAGGTAAATTTAGGTGGAGAGAAAGTACAACATTCTCTCCCTAAAGGTAAATTCAAATATCTAGGTTGTCTTAGGCTGTATGGTTCTGACTCTGCAATTGACGTGAGGATGGAAATGAAATTAGGCTTATAGTGGTAACTTTAGCTCTTTGAGAATTCAATAAATGCTATGGGCCATCTCTCTGGAAACATCTATAAAATCTGTAAACAATTTGAGGAAGCTGATGGCCCACCCACCCTGGAGAAACAGATTTGACAAGACTGTTCAAAATCATAGATAGAGCTGGGAACAGAACTTTATCATCTGACTCCAAGTACAACAGTGCTTTATTTAATTGTCTTAATACACCCCATTTGGTGAAACAGTCTAAGAAAGAAAATATTCATAAGAAATAATTATGTCATTTTTATAGCATTGCTTCTAAAACTAGAGATCATGTAAAAGTTAATTGAGAAGTGCCTTGAACTCTCAAAGAGAAAGGAAGCATAGCATATTAATCTGAGTTACATTAAAAAATAGGGAACAATATTAAAAATGAATACAGTGAAATAAAACTTCAGGTTTTATAGGTTTAACAATGATTATTTTCTCTGGTATTCATGGTAACCATGATCGATGGGATATAACCATTTATATCATAACAAAAAACATCAATGAATCATGTATCAATCACTTCAATCTCTAGAAGTAAAGAGCATCAAAGAGTATTTTGATGGCTTAAAAATTATATTTCTAAGTACAGGATTACTTACTGATCTAATGCCAGGTAAATTCAAGAGGGATCCAAGGATTGGCACTCTTCTAATGAAGCCAATGACCACAGGAAAGAAGCCCCTAGAAGAGAGAAAAAAAGTTCTTAGAACTTACACATTCTCTATTACCAAAATCAATTGCTAACCAAGTAAAAAGAAAGAGTCCTGTTAAAATTCTGAATGTTTTAGAGACTTTGAACTTCAGTTAACCTTTCTCACTTCTCCCAGGACTTGATTCCTTCCTTAATTAAGTTCCTATAATATTTTGCATATACATATATAATGGCATTACTGCTATCTGGTATCTTTATCTATTTCCCATATTAGAAATGAGAGATTCTCTAATGCAAATTTGGCACTTAATTCATTTTTATGTCTCCTGTGGGTAATATGGTACCTGGTGATAGAAGACAAAGGATATACATTTGTTGACCAATAATTAAACTAAACTTACTTAAAGGCATCTTCTCACATTGCATACTATTGTTTATTTACTTGGTAACTGGCATGTGTAAAATACTATCTGATCAAAATCTCCCATAGTGTATTTGGTACAAAATTTTCCAATATGTATATGCACTAAAGGAATTGTTATCAAAACGCGGTAACTATGTAGTATCAGTTTCTACATATTAAAATGCTGGATCTCTCTATGTATCTATCATTGTTTAGTTGATGAAAATAGCAAACATAAAGACAGTGTCTTAAAAGGCCAATAAAATTTTATTTAATTGAAAATACTTTAAGATAATTTATACCATTATATAGGCCATCATCCACATCTGATAAACATTTTTATAGTTGATTAAATTATCTAAAATTGTAATAAAAGATGCAGTATAGACAAACATCCATTTAAGAAAATTATAGTCGTCTTACTCATATTGATGCAAATATCCGGGTTTTTATAATTATATGACATACTGATTTACTGAAAAACATTAAATGATTGCCTTACCTGAACAAGAGAAAGAATCCATAAATTTCAAAGATCATGCCTATCAAAGGCCAACCAATAAGGACTACAAATACGCCGCCCAGGAAAAATCCCGTAGCTTTCATTTTATGTTTTTGGAAAAAGAATCTGAATGTTCTTTCTAAACCAATTACAAAAGCCAAGCCAGCCACAAATAAAACCTAGAAGAGAAAGAAAATGCAACATAGAAAACGTAGTTAAACACACTGCATTTGAAAAGTAAGGTTAAAGCTAAATATATAAAAAAAAGGAGCACATATGGCTTTCAATATGGGCAACTGACCATAGAAAATGCACACAGAGAGGCAGAACCAAGGAGTGGGCTAAGCATGTGAAAGTTGGAATTGTATTCCAGTCTTCTGAATCCTTATCTATCTTGATTAAATGGAGAAAAAGAGAAACAAGAGAAGAAGTTTCCAATGGGTACTGCACCTGCAGTAGTTTCCCCAGGTTTAGCAAGATGGAGATGGCTAAGCTGAGCAGGTGAGTGACAAGGCAAAAGAGGGAAGAAGCTGCCCATCAATGTCACCTGGAGGTACTCCTGGTTCTGCAAAGTTCCCCATGGGCTACAGGAGCTCCTAGGGACGGGAGAAATACTGACAGAGCCAAGGTGAGAGGAGAGACCATGCAAAGCCAGGAAGAGGATTCTAGTTTTAGTAATTCCAGAACATCTGGTGGCAGCAGAAATAAAAATATAGCCATGAGCCCTCAAATATATGTATATTTTGTATGTTTTCAGAAAGTGGACAAGTAATGGTCATCTATTGAAAGCTTTCTTTTCCCCACATTTTACTTCCAAATACTTGCCTAACTTCATTAACTTCCTTTAGTGAAATTATTTCACATAAACATTTATTAAGCCTAATGGTTAAGTTTCATATTCTGAGATATCAATGCTGTTCATATTGTTTATTACAACATCAATTTTGAACAATTTTATTATCCTCTAGATCCACCAATTTCTAATTAAAAGCCCAATGGTAACACACACTTTGAAGGATATTTAATCATTATTCAGTGACTTTATTGTCCTCTTTAGAAGAGTTATTATTTATTTCTAGAACTCTTGGACAACCTCCACACATGGACATCAGAGTACCCAAAAACAACACACATGCCTTTCTTAGCAAGTCAACTATTGATATAAAAATACATTTTTAAAAGGTTTAAATGGTTTTTAAAAATCTATTAACTTTATGCTATTGAACCAAATGTGAAATCTCAGATGCTTAAAGTCAAAACATATTAATAAATTCGTCATGACATGGGGACTGTCAAGTCATCTCCTTTGAACTCCTATGTAGAGGCGGCCTTGATTTAATCTATTGCAAAACACATATCAAACACTTAACAGAGAAGTTGTGGAATTAGAAAACCTCATGAAGTGTTTACCTTTTATTTAAACAAAAAGCTGACAGGTTTCATTACTGATGGAAACAGAAGATGTAATAGGAATCCTTACATAAGTAAGAGTAAATTATCTCCCCCAAATTTAATAGCAGGCAAGAATCTGTTTGTAGTTAAAATTTTCTTATGAAGTTAAAATATGTATTGAAAAACTCACATTTCCAATAGCCAGTAGTGCTTTGTCAAAAAAGAGAATCATTCCAAAGAACAGGAAAAATACTCCAAATCCTGTTAATCCCATTCCAATCTCTGTAATATAAATTACACGGTTAAGGGTCAAGAAAAATTAAAGCTACATTAAAATCCCTGTAAACTAAATGAGACTTTTTTTTCAGTTTTTCTTTTGGCTGATATAAAGAAATAGATCCCCAACATTGGAGGTTAACTTTGTAATGACACTCACTTAGATCTGTAACAAATTAAATTAACATCAGCAAATTATCTTGAAATTTAAAATATAAATGGAATTTCTAATCCTCATATGAGAACATTTCTTACAAACACACCCAGAATAACAAAAGATAAATCAGGATTCTAAACCTTTGGTCATATATTTTTTTCTCTCCCAAGAACAACACTTCTGGCATCAAACATAAATACATGGGATTACTTTTAATATTTATCTCCTTTCATATTCTATGAGTATTATTTTTATGTACAATACCTGCAGTTCCTTCTTTCCCTCTTAAATCTAATCCCTTCTTTCACCCATTAGAAATGCTATAGTATTCAGCACAATATACTTCATTTATGCACTGCTTCTCACAATGGCAACAGGAAATATTTTGAGAATCAGGTCTGTTTCCTCAAAAGTTACGTTTCAAAAGGTTAGGCATCAACTTTTAACTTCTTGATGGATATTATGGATTTATCTTCTACAAGTTTATCCAAACTATAAATCCATTCACATATTTAGTCTGAATCCTGAAATCACCTCTCCAAAGTTGCAAAGAACACTGTTATTACCTAATATTAATATTCTGGGTTCTTACTCTTTCATTCAAAGCCAAAGAACTGTTAACTCCTAGATGCCAGCCACTGTTCTAGGTACTGAGTACGTACACAGTGGTGGACAAAGTGTAAGCTTTAAAGTCTATGTTCACCCTGCATATAAAACTAATAATTATATTGCCTTTACATTCTCTAGGACTTATCTTTTAGTCAGCAGCGTCTTAACTTTCTAAGGCTACAGTTGTACTTTTCTATTAATGCTTTTACAAAACACAATCCACTGTCACCTCCCTGATCGTTTTATTTTTATTTTTAGGAAATAGCCACCAATCCTTATTTTTACATAAAAGCACTACCTGCATAAAATAATGAATCAGAGCAGAAATCACCATATTTTTGGAAACACAATTTTAAATACACTATTAGTGATTTCTGGTCTTGGCTTGGCTCCAGAAAGCTAAAATCCAGGTCACAGCTACTTAAAAAATCTAAGTCATATAAAATGTGTTGAGTTGAAAATTTACATTATATACCTTTTTCTACATTCTCCACCTTGTTGACTTACAGTAACTGCGGCTTTCCATTCCAGCTACCTTTTTCTCCCAAAGGTGGTCTAAAATAATTCAGGTACCTGTCTATAAATACACTGATATGTGTATTCCACAGACATAAATTCCTATGAAAATTTGAGGCTGTGCTTTCAAGCTCACATGCCTTAAAAGAAATTACCAAAATAACTGTTTAGATGTCAGACATAATTTCCTGGAGGAAAATATGCACATAAAAACAGGTAAAATTCCATGACATAACTATTTAGTAGTTAGGATTTAATCATTGGCTGCTGAGTTATTTGAATATGACTAACTTCTATCTTTTCACAAATTATCATAATGATTACATAAAAATTTTGAGATGTTTGTTCACAAAGGAAATTATACAGCAATACATCTACTATGTATTGAAAACTTACCATGAATTAGCCATTATGAGGTACTTTACATATCTTATATAACTTAATCTTCCCAATACTATTGCACGGTAGGTATCATTACATTATTTTAGAGATGCAGGAAATTGAGGTTTAGAGAATTGACTTAATTTGCCTAAAGTCACACTTCTGCTTAAGCATTTGAACTCAGGTCTATTTGACTCCAAAGTCTGTGTGCTTAACCATTATGCCATACTGCTTCCCACAGGATTTTTTTCAGGTTTAATATTTGGTTAAATGAGACTCAAGGTAACTGGAGTACATTGAACTTCTGGGGGGGGAAGCATCTTTGGGTGACTCAGGCTTAATATGATTAGTTTGTTATCTAACAGCTAAGTAGATGTTTGTAGAGCTATCAGAAATTGACTGCTGTGAAAAAGGACAATGTCTGAATATGATTTTACATTTAATGAATGTTTATACAAGTATGTTGGAATTCCTTTAACAAAATTGTGAGGTAAAAAGTAGCACCAGCCCCATGTTTCACATGGGCCACCAGACTCACAGATTAGTAACTTACCCTTGACCACAGAATCAGTGAATGTGTGTGCGGTGGCCGGGGGAAGGTGGTGGTGGTGGGGAGTCAGGCTAGAATTCAAATCCAGTCTCCAAGACTCCACAGTCTGAACAATAATAACATGGGAACCCAAACATCCCTACTATTGTATCCAGTGTAGTCCAGCAGATCTTTGTAACATCTGTCAAAACCAAGTATGCCCTGATCTCAGAAGTCTCAAACTGGCCTCATTGTACTTTTTTCTCATCTCCAGAATTCCCTTGCTCCCTACACCTAAGCATTCATGAAACTGCAGATTATTAAAGCCCTACGTAGAGCTGCCCTCTCTCTCACTACCAGAATCAGACCCAGTGAAATAAATTTATCTTCCTCCTATGCACTATCAAACCAAATTTCCTCTTGCCCGTGTGTGTGTGTGTGTGTGTGTGTGTGTGTGTGTGTTTAAAGAACAAGCTGATAAAAGCCAGCTAATAAAATGAATTTGTCTAAAATAAAAAGCTTATTGTAGAAATTTTATAAGGAAATAAATGCTAATCCAATGGCCATCACTGTTAGCATTTTAAATCAGCATTGTCTTTCTTACTATACCCTTTAAAAAGTGTCAGAATAAGGAACTCAACTAAATATCCATTTAATTGAACTCAACTGAATATCATGGGAGAGTTTCAGGCTAGGTGACATAATGAAGTAAAAATTTAGAGGCAGCAAGGGAACTGCCCCACTCAATAAATCTTGTGGGTTTTTGGGGCAGGGGGGCGAGTGCTATTATAGAATCCCTTAAAATAGTCTTGAATTATTTACTCTACTCTGATCAGTGCTTGGTCACCCTCTCCCGGAATCAGAATCCCAGAAAAATCTTGGCAAATCACTTGAACGATGGCCAATTCCTGCAGTTAAATACACAGACAAAGATAATTTGAAATCCAAAGGACTTTTGGTTCACTAATCATTTCGTGTTTCACTCCACTGTCCTACTTAAAACATTTGGCAGAAGAGCAGCAAAGAGCACAATTTCATCTTCATCAATTTAGTGAAGTGAAGAAAATGCTTCCCATTCTGTCCATATTCCAACCCAACTCCCTTGTTCTGGTTTTTGGAATGATGTAAATCAGGCACTTGTCCCTATAATGTCTTCAACAGAAGAGAATGTCTATGCACAGGGTACATAATTCATATTCTTGTCTAGATAATAATCATAGCCTCAGATAGATAGGGGGGTAATAATACTTTACAGTTAGGAAAACTATGTAGAGTTTAAGTACTTCCTCTAGCAAATAAATTCTAGCAATTTATGTATACAATTCTGCTAATTTCCTTGGGCAATCTAGTTTTAGTTTTGAGTTTCAATCAGAGGAACAAAGCACTGTGCTTCATAAGGAAAATAGGCTCTGAATGTCCTACATAATTTCTCAAAAAAATGTATAATTCTATAGGATAAATTATCTACTGCTGAAACTTTTTGTTATGGAGGAATTTCATCATTCTAAGATTGATCTCAAATAAAGTTTATGTCAACTGTTTAATATGCTTCTAGGGTACAATAAAAAGAACAAAGGTTTTTAAGCCAGTAGAGCTGTGATCAAGTCTTGTTTCTGTCACTATTCTTATGACCATACCTGGAATTTCTTTTGAGGCTCCTTTAATTTATAAAAGAAATACACTATTCTCTGCCTTACAAGGCTCTTATAAGAATTAAGTGTAATGATTTCTATGAAAGCCCATGAACTGAAAGGTGCCTTTATACAATTGCTGGTTTTTATTACAATAGTTAAAAAAAAAAAAAAGGCTATACTGAGGGTCTCTCTGATCAGAACAGGTTGCAGCCAAAAGAATGAATTGGGCACCCTCCCTACACCAGGGCACGTAGCCCCAAGGTGCAGACCCAGTCCCACCTCAGGAAGTCTTCGAAGAGAGCCTGAGGGAAGTGGCAGTTGTGTGTAGGACCTCAGCGACTCTGTGAAGTTCAAGTCTGCCATGACTTGAATATAAACCTTAATGCTCCACTTTAAAATAGGGCATTATAAATGACGTTCTATTTTCATTTCAATGGATTGTTTAATTCTTAACATCTTGAAAATCCAAGTAAGTTAACCAGAATAAGAAACGAAAGGTGTGGCTTACAAAGCAAACTGAGACAAAAAAATCTATCAAGACCATTTTAAAAAGATAGGTACCATAGGGTTGGGCAGATACGTAAATAAAAAGTATGTGATAAAAAGCGGTAGGAAAGAGGAAATGTTATGCCAACTTTAGAGGTAAGACAGGCCTAGAGAACTCGACGCTAAAATGATAAAGCAAGCCACAAAGCACAATGTACAATATTAACAAAAGAAATCCTTTAATGGACACAAAGTGACTTTTTACTATTGTGGAAGCATTAGCTGGTAGCAAAGTGAAGTCATTTCAAGGGAATTTTGGAAGGTTGCTACCATTGGTGGCAAAAAGCGAATATTAAAAATATTTAAGTGTGAGCATATTTTCAAAAAGAGCCTATAATAGATGACATTTAAAAGGCCGCCTCCCCAAACAACCAGCCAGTAACTTGTATTGGACCCCAAGTCTGTCTTATGAGGCAACATCCTCAAGAGTGGGCAGCGGACACCGCACATCAAACTTTGTCTCTGGGCTGTCCGCAGAAACAAAGCGCCCATCTCACTGGGGGTGAGAGAGCGGCGCGACCCAGGCGCGAGGCAGACCCTCGGCGAAAGCTCCCCTTCTCCAGCTCGGGCGTCCCTGCAGACCCCACTGACCCTCCTTCTCAGCCAAGCCCAGCCCCCGCCCCCTCAAGGCAGCCCTCCAGGTCCCCGCAGCCCTAACTCAGTTTTGCAGGCCGCCGCCCCCAACGCGGAGCTTCATTCATTGACTTGGGCGGAGGGGAGGGCGGGAGAGACCCAGCCCCAGCAAGGGGCGTGCGGGGCTCCAGGCGGGGACCCCGGGGCAGGTGCTTACTCTGGGTGTCCGTTAAGGAGATCATGACTGCGGTGGTCAGGGCAGCGACGACAGCACCTCGAAGAGCCCAGGGTGTGAAGCAAAGTAGGGAATAATCAAACCGGGAAACAGCCCAGGCAAGAGCCGCCACGTCTTCCGGAAACACGCAGCCACCCCCACCCCATCTTCAAGGTCGCTTCCCATTGGCTAAACCTGCTCCCGACATTCTCCAATAATCTGTAGTCTTGTTCAGTGACGCGAGGGTGGCCACACCCCTTAACCAATTGGAGAAGGGTGTTGCTTGCAATTGGTTGAACGGACCGACCCGGAAGGGTGGATGCTCCTGGAGAGAAAGGAAAGGCTGGTGGCGGGAAGGTTTTATCCGAGAGCGGCTGAAAGCCGTGAGTAGTGGTTCTGAGTTCGGGGCTCTTTGGGGTCGGAGACTGGGGAAACCAGGGAGGCCGGGGTGGGGGTTCTTTAACCCCTTGGGGTAACAGGGGTAACTCCTGTCACCGCTTTGAAAGGGCTCATCTTTCCTTTTTCTGCCTGACGGCGAGGCCGATGTATCGCGGATCACTTCCTTCCACCAGTACATTGGCAGCGGGGAAACGGGGCGCTAATTGTCGCCCAGCTCTAGTGGAACTCGGGCCTTTAGGGGCTTGTTCATTTGCCGACCGGTTTCTTTTTATCGCCAGCTTTTTCCGTGCAGGATGCTTGATTACTAAAGTCTGTTTATTGGCAGCCACCGTTTTTTGGAAACCACTGGGGACGCATACGCGTAAGGGAGGGTATTTTTAAATTGCTGTTGCCTCTACACGCAGGGTGTGGGGAGAGCGGGGGATTGTGTCTGATTTAACCTGTGTCATTTCCTCCCCCAACGATGACTGGGTGTGACACTGTAAAATATTTCCAGTGGGTGCTGTCAAAAATTCAGAAACAGCAGAAGAAAAAAACCATGCATCACGGAAGTAGTAATTTGTGAAAGTTTCTTGTTCACACATTAAAAAGACTGTTCGCGAACCGGGAGCGTTAAGGCCAAAACGAATTGTATGTTGTTAAAGCAGCTTGTATAGTGCGAAGGCAGTGGCTGGTTATCTGAACAGTGATTGGTTATAATATTAACAGTTTCATAAATATAGTGAATTGGTTAGTGGTTATCTCATTGCAACCTTGGGAGATGGTTTAAGTTTCGCTTATGATTTCCAGAGGCATAAATGAGAAACTAGCCAGGTTAAGATGGTTTTACAAAATAAGCTACATTACGCTTTGCTTGCATCACTGAGTTGGTTTTGTCTGCTCAGGGAGTTTTCAAAGCTAGCCTCCGTTTGGTTTTGATTTTAACAGTGCCTAGCTGTACTTCAGACTGACGGGTCAGCTATAGCTCAATTTCTGGACTTATACTGAGATTGAGCTATCTTAATATTAAGTCGCATCATTTGGGAAAGGAGTTTATGAGCGGTTTTTTAACAGTATAATCAAAGGAGTCATTTAAAATAGTGGTGAAAAGTGGTTGTAGATTATATTCTTTCACAAAGGCAGAGATAACCTCTGCTTTCAATCTCAGCAAACCTGAGCCTGCACTATCTGCAACGCACTTTGCTAGGCTACATGAATGCAGAGGTGAAGAGAGAACACCTACCCTGCGGGAGAACCATACAGTTTAGAGGAGAATTATGTTTCCACGAAGTGGTGAAGAGATGTTTTATGAAGATAAAGAATTAGAAGTCCTTGATTTACTTCTCCACTTAAATATCTTTTAGTGGAATGGCTATTCCAAGCTTCTTAGCAAGGCAAAGAAGACCCTGCCTATTTTTTCCAGCCTAGTGGCGGCTTCAGAATTCTACATTAGGAAGGGCATAAGGTTAGTAGTCTGGGTAAGGGTAGGGTGAAACTGAA
The DNA here is from genome assembly GCF_001890085.2 of Hipposideros armiger. Lineage (NCBI taxonomy): Eukaryota > Metazoa > Chordata > Mammalia > Chiroptera > Hipposideridae > Hipposideros > Hipposideros armiger. The sequence continues at coordinate 104,077 of NW_017732254.1, read as the reverse complement.
GCTTCCTTTGGGGGATGTTCTCAGTTAGTTTTAGAAAATGTTGGCTGTCCATACCACAGTTGGAGGTGTTCATGGCAATCTAAAGTTCCTACCCTCAAGCCTTATCTCCTCCTTGCTCCTATGTACTCAGGTTTTTGTCATTCATAGGTATTAAGAGTCCCTTCATACAAACCATATTTTTTTCCCCACTTCTGACCTTTTCAGTTTCATGCCTTCTGAACTTTACCACCCCTCCCCTATAGAGTACCAATTCTTTTTTTAAGATTGAGCCTAAATTGTAGCACTTTAAAGCAGGTATTCAATAAAACATTAAATGATAAATTTGAATATTTACATTGATGGATTTTGCTTAATCTGGGACATTTGAATCTATACAACTTATTTATAAAATAAGTTCTATCCCAATTTTACAAGTAGGGGAAGGGGCTGAGAGGAACAGGGTGTGTAATTTTGTAAAAAAATCACACAGTAATCTCATGCTATAACTGTTTTTAACCTCCAATCTTTGCTCTTTTTTTGTTATATCACTTTGTATCTGGTAGAAGTTTGTTAAGTGTTATTGACATTGTACTCATTATATGTTTATGTGACTTGGACACATCTCTGAAATCTAGAGACGTTTCCATAAAAATTAGTATGGTAATAACCATATAGTCCTTATTTAAAGGATCACTGCAATATATAATTTACTTTATAACATTTTTCATGCTTAGTCGTGACATATTATCATTGATTGAGCATAATCAGTAGTACTGTTTTAAAAAGATTATTGCTATGATTTTTCTTTCATTTTTAGAAAGAAATTTGGATCTCCAATTCAATTTTAGAATGGCATCTATTTCAGGTTAGTGCAAAGATTATATTTTCTTATTCATTCTGTTCTATTTCTAATTGCCCATTCTTTGAAAAAAATATATTTGCATTTCTCTGTACATTCCCCTTTTCTGTGAAACTTGAACTGCTCTAAATAAAAGTCTTAATACAAATAAAAATAAATTAAAAAATACTTGTTTAAAAATTCTGTTTATAGAAATGCTGTTTTTTCAGATTTTATTAAAATTATGGTAAATATACATTACAAAATTTATCATTTTAATGATTTTTAAGTGTACAATTCAGTGGCATTAACTGCCTTCACGTTGTGCATCCATCGCTAATATCCATCTGCAGAACTTTTTCATCTTCCCAAACTGAAACTCTGTACCCATTAAAATATAAACTCCCAGTTACCCACTTCCCTGCAACCCCTGGTAACACTATTCAGCTTTCTGTGAATTTGACTATTCTAGGTACTTCATTTAAGTGAAATCACACAATATTTGTTCTTTTGTGTTTAGATTATTTCACTTACCATAATGTCTTTGAGGTTTATCTATGTTGTAACATGTATCTTTTTAAGGCTGAATAATATTCCATCGTATGTCTATACCACCTTTTGTTTATCTATTTGTCAGTGGACATTTGAGTTTTTGCAACTTTTGGCTATTGGAAATAACTGCTCTGAACATCGGTGTACAAATATCTGTTTGAGTCACTGCTTTCAATTCTTTGGGGTATATACCTAGAAATGTAATTCTGGATTACATTCTGGGTTACAGGGTATTTCTATGTTTAATTTTTTGAGTAACCGTCATACTGTTTTCCATCGTGGCTGCACCATTTTGTATTCCCACCAGCAATGCATATGGATTCCAAGGATATGTTTTTTGATAGAATTTAGAAACTTAAAAATTATAAAGTAGAAAATATAATTCGCTTCTAATCTTACTGCTCAGATTAATACTGTAACATTTTTAAACAAAAATTTTAACATTTTGTACATATTGTTTTATAATGTGATTTTAAAAAACAATGTAAATATAGAATATAAACATTGTTAAATAAATTCTATGTTGTAAGTATTCTAATACCTGCGCTGTATTTTGTTTTGAAGTGACATTAAGTAAATAATGTCGTTTAATCTTTCAGTGTTGAACTTTTATGCTGTTTCCATTTTTAAAACATAAAAAATGCTGCCTTGAACATCTTTGAATCAAAAGCTTTGTGTGCTTCTTTGATTATTTCCTTAAGATATGTTCCTATAAGTGGAGTTATTTGAAGTGTTTTTAAGGTATAAAAGAAAAACATCCATTCTACTTTTCCCAGGAGGGATACTCTTGGTATTTTTAATGTATTTCCATCCATTCTTTGTTTCTATAAACTTGTTTCTACAATATAAACAGATTGTACTGTGCTTCTTAGTAAGATCTTCCTATCTATTCAGTTAAGAGGAAGGTGGCAGGGGTGAAGAACCTGCAGTATTGGTTATTTTTCAGCCTTTTATAAGATTTAATGAATGTGGCCTTTGCTACATACTAGCTTTAAAAGTAGGGTGGCAGGATTAGGTTATTTTCAAACTTTAAGTAAGTGTTATTCTTAAATATGGTACCCTCTTGCCTTCCTCCCCCATAACTTCACAATTTATTTAAATATAAACATGAAAAAATCACGTAGGTTTTGGTTTTGTCTCATGACTCATTTTCACAGTTTGAGGGCTAATAAAAATGGTAACAATTTCAGTTATATTAAATGCTAACTCAAGCAGTCTTTACTTAGAATTAAGGTTTAAGAGAAGATACTGAACCTCAATTTAGTTCAGTATGGTCCTTTCTGGATTGTATATGTTATTCTACTTAACAAGACGTCATGTTTTATCAGTGGGATGTGACTTAAAAATACAATATAATGGATACATTTTATTTAAGAAGAGATGCTTACTTTGACTAATTGCTTTCATAATATTGCACCCTTTCAAATAAATCTACCTCTTCTATTCTACCCACTTATTGAACATATTTGAAATGCTTCTTTGAAATTGCCTTCAGACAGTTTGTTGTTTTGGGTCTGATGGCTTCCATGGTGACAAATCACTTTCCTTTCAGTGTTAACTTCAGTTTGGGATGTTGCTAGAAAATGTGCTGTTTCTGAAGAATGGTACCTCCCATGCATCAGTCATAAGCTTAGGAACACGAGTGCCATCTCCACTCAATTCATTGTGCTCTTGAGATATATTGGATTGTCGGAAAAGTCATGACACATTTTTGCAACGAAAAACAGAAAAATACTTCATGACTTTTCCTACAGCCCAATGGATGCTGTAATAAGCCCTGTCCACTTGTAGTTCCTCTTCATTATGGATTGCTGAAATCATTCACTTGACTTTTCAATCTCCTCTCCTGTAGTAAAAGTCTTACATGGCACATGCCAGCATTAGAGATTGTATAATTTTAAACAAAAACATTGAAATACTCTGATTTATTACAATTAGCTGTACTTTCTTATATTCTTAGTCTGATTTTCGTGTGTGGTACAATGATACTGACTTTGTAGCATGGGTTGACTTGAACATCTGTATCAGGTAGGGTTTGATCAGAGAAGCAGAGGCACTGTGAGTGACCTAAGGGATTTACTATAAGGATTAACCCTTACGTGATTATGGAAAGTGGTTAAACTCTGTGTATGTTGCCTGTGTGTCTGGTACTGGGCCTGAAGTGGGCAGAATCAGCAGTCAGGAAGAGAAGGTGGATATGGGGTGGGGAATACAAAAACAAACTGCTACCCATTTAGACCAGGGCTCGGCAAACTTTTGAGACGGAAGAGCCGCCAGGGGTCAGCAAACTGTGCTCGCGAGCCACATGCGGCTCTTTGGGTATGTACATGTGGCTCTGAAAATGAAAATAAAACTGTCATAGTTTCACTTATAAAATTTTTAAAGAATATTACTCACATAATGGTGATTATGTAAAAATACATTTATGGCTCTTGAATAATTTTTAAATTGTTGTGAGGGACAGGATTTGCTCCTCCGTCTCAAAAGTTTGCAGGCCCCTGGTTTAGATGAACTTCTGTTTCTTACCCTGTGTTAGTCTCATTGCCTCAAAGCCACTAATTTGGGTGATGCAGGAGGCATGTCAAAGAGCTGCTGAACTTCCACATGGAGTTGCATACAGCTGGCTGGAGGAGGAGAACCAACAGGGTCTGGAGTTGCTGCAGGGCCTGCTGTTTCCCCAAGGATACCTAGCAGCAGCTGTTGTGGGCCCAGCTGCTGCCTAGGCCAATGAGGTCACCACCCCTGACCTTACACTGACCTTAACTACAGAAAATAGGGCCACTGCTTCACTTCCGTCTTCCAAATCTCTGGCAGAGTTCTCTTTGCCTTACCTAGAACTATGCAGGGAAGGAATTCTGGGAAATGGAATTCCAGCTTAGCTAAGTTATCACAGTACAAAGCCACTGGTCTCTACCCCTTGCCTGTATGGCACCTATAGCCCATAGACTTCTCTTTTAATTTAATCATATTTAACTTCCAAATAAAGGAAATAGCAAAATCTTCCTTCTGGCTAACATGATACAACTATCTCTTGTACAACCAAATACACACTGATCCTTTCCCCGAAAGAGGGCAGAAATTCTCCTTATTCATCTTTCAAGGATGCTTCGTCCTCTTTTCGCTAAATCACATCCTCCTTGATAATCCTCTAACCTAAATCCTGAGATATGAAATTAGCTACTATTAACACATTTTATTTTAGATGTTAGAGGAATAGGAGAAGGGACCAAAAAAAAAAAAAAAACCAGCAAGGACAAAAAACTCAACCTTGGTTAATATACAAATGCCAAAATAAAGAAGACATGCTTATAGGTATTACAGTTCTAGTTTCTCACATGAACATGTGGTCATATCTGTACATTTAAAACTCTTCTTCAGCCGTCCATTCCGTATCCCCTTGCTCTCAGCAAGCACCTTACCTGATCACGGGTCCTTGCCTGGGCGGGACTTGCCTTAGCAGTGTGTTGTATTTGGTTTTTGTAGTTTTCCATTAACTTTAATCACAGGACATTGGAATACTAAAAGACACCCTAGAGGATCCCCTACATTCCAGACATTCTCCTCAGTACCTCCTTTAATAGTCAGGATCACTCACCCGGCCCCACAGTAATCCATTTCTTTGCCTGTTGATTTACTGGCATGAGGCACCCAAAGTGGCCAAGAGTAAGTCAACTTCCAGTTAAATGGAGCCATTGTTTATTCCTCTAGTAGAAGCATTTATTCTTTGCTAACTACCATGTTTCCCCCAAAATAAGACTGGGTCTTATATTAATTTTTGCTCCAACAATCTGCATTTATTCATTTATTCATGTACAAAAATCTACATTTATTAAAACAGTCGTGTCTGGCCGACATTCTTAACTGGGGCTTATGTTTAGGGCTTATAGCACAAGCACCCTGAAAAATCATGCTAGGGCTTATTTTCCAGTTAGGTCTTATTTTCAGGGAACACGGTAAGACCTCTAGACCAGCAGAGTCCAAAGTTTCAGGGATGGGAAGCAAACATTTCACTAGTGGATCACTAGGGGTAATAGTAAGAGGAGCCACTCCCATTTCTGCCCCTGATCCTTAGACCCATGAATGCTGCCTATGGAAGATACAGCACTATTCACTGTTTTGGTGGGCAGAGGCAGTTAGTTATACTGGCTTCCACGTGACTTTCCTATCATAATAGTCCTTACTTAGGGGCCAGGGGACCAATGTGTGGATTCAGCGAGTTGCTAAATATATTTGTTCTCATTATGCATTATGGAGCTGGGGAAATAACCACAGAGTGGGTTAGAGGATCTCCTGGGCCCACTGTGAGATGGACCTGAACCAAAACTGCATTGAACACCTGACTTGTATAAGTCTAGTCCATATTCTGACTGGTGGATCACCCTGGCATTTTAGTTCTCCAGGAATTAATTATCAGTTCAGAGTTAATGCCTGGTCATTTCTAAGAAGTTATTTTCCTTTCCCTAATACACAATTACCCTGATAAGTTTACATGGAGGAGACTAGTGGAAAGATTTATTGTTAATACATACGCTTTTTGATGTCTAAGTAGAATTCTTCCTCAACCTTCACTTAATTCAAGGGCCTATAAATTGGCTTATTTCTGGGAATTGGTTGAAGGACTGTAACTACATTGTGATGACTCAAAATATAACACAGAATCAGGGCTTTGATTCTGTACAAATCAAGTCTTCTATTTCCATTCAGGGACATCGTGATCAACTAGCCAATGCCAAAGATCTCTGGGTCTGACTATTCTGAGTCCTGCATTTGCTCTGTGGCCTGTTATGGCAACCACATTGATTTCTTCTTTGGTCATGAATTGCCACCATTTAGCCCCCATATCTTAGAATCCATTACGTATTTTCATTGATACAGGTAGTCTAGTTCAAAGGCAGTAGCTCCTACTGTTATTCCTGGCTTACGGACAGCAGCTACTCCAGATCTCAGTGATGCTGGGGCTCCCCTCATGAATGCATTTCTCAGTCTTGGTGAAGGGAGTGTCCTCTGCATCTCCTGGGGGACAGCAAGAGAGTGGATGATCAATCACCTGATGGTCCACTCTAGCACCCCCATCTCCCCAGGCCCCTGGATCCCCTCCTTTAGAGTATACTCAGGAAGTTCTAGCCCTTCAGCTTCATTGGCATGTACACTTGTGTCATTCCATGCAGCGTTCTGATATTCATCTTTGGGGCCCGATTTCTGGCAATCAACTAAATAGATTGTTAGAGTCAGTCCTGGTACTGTTTTAGCACACTAAATTCAGACGTTTTTATTGAGTCCATACCAATAAATTCAGCTTCATTCACTAAATTCCATTCACTCTGCTGTAGTACCCTTAGGATCTATTTCCACATACCGTATTTTGCCATGCATAATGCACTGCCTTATATAAACGCACCCATGTTTTTAGCTCAAACTTTCAGGGGAAAACTTTTGTTTTAATTTTTTAATTCAAATTTTTATTTGTTTACATTTAGGTACTTGGTTTTTTGTATTATAAAGGAATCTTAACATTTATTTTTTAACATATTATGGTGCAAGAAATTTTATGTACCGGTAACAAATTTACAATATTGACGCATCATAGAAGGCCAAGAACTCTTCACCATTGCAAGTTGGTCATAAGTTCAACAAAACCGATTATTGTATTCCACGGTATTATTTTGCATATGGATATCGTTATTGATTTCTAGAGTCACACTTTTAACTCATAAGCATAAATAAAAAAATTAAAAACATAAAGATAAGGAATTAGTACTACCCATGTATAACGCACATCCTTATTTTTCCCTCACAAATCTGGGCAAAAAAGTGCTCATTATACACAGTAAACTGGTACATCAGGATCAGTCATTACCGGGATTTCAGGCAGGAGGAGGCTGTTTCAGAAAGGGGCGGAAGGGCAGAAGACACTTGGCAGAATTTAGTGGCTCAAGGTCCCTGCTTCATTGGAATCTGCCCAGGTGTTCCCATCCCAATTTCAGAGTCACTCCTTCCTAATGAATGTAATATCTTGAATAGGAGTCCCTGCAATGTTGGGAATTCAATTTGCATTGTATTTCAGCCACCTGCAGGATTTAGACTTAGGGTTTGTATTCAGTAATCTTGGCCTTGTAGCTACAGGAGGTAAAATTTCGTTTAGGACAATCATAGAAACTTTGAGGTTCTTTTATACAAATCCTGTGTTGCTCTCCCCAAGTTCTCCAGCATACTTTGAAGCACCCAATCAGCCTCATTATTTTCACCAAAATGTTAGGTGACAGGAAATACTTGGTCACCCAGAGACTGACCTTCTCTAGATACTTAATTACTAGTGTCTATAGATTATAATTTAATTAACTGTCTACTGCATGGAATAACACTGTCCCTTTTATCACTGCAGACAAGGATCATTAATGTCTTTAAAACGTATCAGATCAGAGACCCAATTCCAGGTGACCCAGAAGCAATTCAGAGAACCCACCCTTAAGTTTTCGGTTCATCTGGAACAGCACTGGGTGTTGGTTAGGGTTCAATTAGATAAAAGGGATTTATTATAGGGACTAGTCCCTATATAATCACTGGAGCTAGTTAAGCAGTCTATTGCTGGTCCTGAAGTCAGTAATGCCAGCATTAGGGATGGAAAGATAGATGTGAAGTGTGGGCGGGTAAGGATGAGCTGAAACCCACAAAGACAAAGGGGAACCCATCTGTTTCTCACTGGGACTCATGCTGGTGTGTCACTGCCTACAAGGCCCTGATTTCCAGGATGCTGGTACCCTGCAGAAGAGCTGGTATACTTGCCACAAAAAGTTATACATGAATTTGGCCAAGGATTCAGAGAAGCTGTAGGCCAAGCAGTTGTCCCAAGGAGATTGAGCAGGAGCTGGAGGGACTGGCTTCTGCCCCATGCCAGCAAGGTGAGCCAGCAGATCCCTGACAACATGAGTGAGCTGCAAGCATCTGACCTTACGCCAACCATCTGAATGTAAATCTTCCTGCTGTTTCATTTCCACCTTCCAAATCTCTTGCAGAATTCACTTGTCGCCAACCCTAACCCAGACTCTTGCAAGGGAAGGGAATTCTGGCAGTTGGCATAATACAAAGTCACTATAGCATCCTATTTTAAATCGTAATCATAAGATTTTATCTCATGAAAAGACATTAGAAGTGGACACTGAAGAATGCAGGCAGATGTTTTGGAAAACACCAAGGACGTCTTTAAGATTTTCTAGCTCCCATCGGTGTGGTGTCAGTAGGACTCTCACATTGACCTTGTCTGATGAGAATCATACATTCAGTCATCTTTATAAAGTAGCTATGATGGAGTTGTAATGTCAATTCCTATAGTGCACTTGATTTCTCATTTTCATCATGCTTATAATCACTGAACCCTTATCATGCCACCATGTGAGCCCAAATGTAAATGTTTCTGTGAAATAACAAAGAGGTTAGGGGATTACTTTCAAATAGCTTCCTTTTGCTACAAAATCTGGTCACTTAAATGATTTAGGAGATTGTTGTACCACTGCCTTACAACATAATTACAATGATTATCATTTATTTAAATGCTTAACTGTGTACCATGTACTGCATCCAGAACCTTCAGTGTGTTATCTCATTTAATTCTTCACAACAGTTCTATGAAAACTAGGTATTATCCCCATTTTACAGATGGGGAAATTGAGGCTCAGTTACGTACCATGCCTGAGGTCACTCAGTAAGTAAGAGGAAGACCTGAGATTTAAGTCAGGTTTGTGTGACTCCAAAACAAATGTTCTTAACCACCCTGATAAACTCGTGTAAGTTTGTAATTTATATCGTGATGGATATCTGAAAATCAACAGGGAAACCTAAAATTAATCATTGTATCTTTTTTCTCCCCTCATAGCTCTAACTGAGGAATTGGATTCTGTAACCAATGAGCTACATGCAGTAGACATTCAAATTCAAGAACTTCTGGAAAGGCAACAAGAGCTCACTCAGAAAAAAAACATCCTAACAAAGAGAATAAAGCAGTGTTTAGAGAATTCTGATGCCGAGGAAGGCAATGAGTGTGATTCTTCACCTGCCTCTTGGAATAAAGAAGGTTTACTCTTTTTATTTTTCTTCTTTGCTAGTTTTCTTCTTGTTTTTTTAAATTGGAGTCAAATCATTGTGCCTGGATCAGGCTTTCCAGTAGGCGTAGAGGTGAAACTGGCCATTCCTTAAGTGGCATGGGAAACTTGTAGGCAGACCATTCTTGCCCATGTTCTGTAGCCCTTTTGAATTAAGCTTTTATTGTTCAGGCTTTTCTTTTTTGTATTATGGTTCTAGCTATATTAATCAATGCTTGGAAAATTAAGATATTTATTTTAACTAAATTTTAGCTAGGCAAAGTTAAACAATTAAGAATATAGTATTTATATATTCTTAGATTTATATATTATTTATATATTATTTATATATTCTATATATATATAGAACTTGTCAGAGTCTAGTTCATTTCCTTCCTCTAGTGAGCAAACCTTTTGTGATTTCAAGATCTTGCCAAGTATTATGTGTATCATTAATTATAATGGAATACTATAACTCTAGAAGGAATTGCAGTGTTTTTGTGGTTCTTGTTTTTGTTTTCAATGATTCATTTCTACAAAAAATTTACACCAAAAATTCCAGCTAATTGTTAACTTTGTTCATGATATTTGAGTTTTTTATGATACTTTGAGTTTTTATTGGTCGACATTCAGACTTTTTTTCAAATATCTGATCAAGCACCTTCTTTGTAGGTTAATTCTCAACTGGCAAATGCTTTCATTTTTTCTGATGTACTATTTCTAATGATATATTATTAAATTTGTTTTTGCTTAGCTTCATGAGTTAAATTAACCTCAGAATTATTATGAGTTAAATTGTCCATTGTATTAAAAGCCTTCTATATATTCATCTGATTCTTGTCTATTATCAAAGCAGCCATTCACATTTGTGTCTCATTTATAATCCTAAATAGTTCTAATATAGTTATCTTAATTTTCTACTTCTAGATTTTCCATGGTCTGCTAAAGTTAAAGATGTTCTGCAAAATGTCTTCAAACTGGAGATGTTCAGACTACTTCAGCTTGAAACTATTAACGTAACGATGTCCGGAAAGGACATCTTTCTTGTTATGCCTACAGGAGGCGGGAAGAGCTTATGCTACCAGTTACCAGCGTTGTGTTCAGATGGTATGTATTCATAAAGATACATTTTAAGTTCAGGAAATGTCATTTCTCTTAATGTATTTTAAGTCTTCCGAAAAATAATTTCTAACCATACTTATGTAAAAATCAACTGGATTTCAAAAGCTTATCTTTGCATTTAAATGCATAAGACATTTAAAGGGTTCACTTAAAAAGGGATGTTAAAGACCGAGAGTAGTTAATTTTATCTGGTTCCTGATACATAGTTAAAAACATGTTGTAGGAGAAAAAGTACTGGAAAAAGAATCAGTAGACCTGGATTCTAGTCCCAGATCTTTATCGAGCATCTGCATGTAGGCACTGCAGAAACAGTAGTGAGCAGACCAGGCATGGTGGGAGTTTTCAGAGCTCCCAGTGTAAAGCAGCCCTTTCTCAAACTTAAAGTGCCTAAGAATCGCCTGGTGATCTGATTAACATGCAGATTCTGATTTATGTGAGACTCAAGTTCTTGCATTTCTAACAGGCTGTCAGAGCTGATGCTGCCCTTGGGGGAGAGAGCAGGGGTCAGCAAACACGAAAGAGTAAGTCAGTAAACATTATAGGCTTGCGGTCAGTGTGGTCGCTGTGGCAACTACTGAACTCCGCCATTGTACAGTGAAGCAGCTATAGACAATATGTAAACAAATGGATGTTGCTGTGTTCCATGAAAACTATTTATAAAACCAAATAGCCAGCCCTTAGTTTGTTGACCTCTGGTCCCGAGAATACAGAATTACAAGCAATTGCAATAGAGTTTTGTGATAAAGGTTTTAATAGAGAATTAAGTCAGCACAAAGATCTCTTCTAGGGGCTGTCAGGGAAGGCTGTCCTGAAGAAGTGGCATTTGAGCTAAAAGCTAAAGGATAATTCGGCAAAAAAAAGACAGTGAAGGAAGGAAGAGTGTTCATGTGTTCATGCAGGGAGCAGTATTTGTGAGAGCCCCAAAGTCAGAGAGAACATGCATGGTATGGTGTATTCAGTCACCAGAAGAATTTCAGTGTGCCAGGCAGTGAGGGGCAGACATGCAGAAAGAGTCTTGAAAGATATTTTAAAAACTTATCTTTAGATTAATGGGAAGCCATCGAAGAGTTTTATACAGGTAAGAGACTTGTCAGATTTGTGGTTTAGAAGGATAATTTCAGCAGATGGAGGAATTCCAGAAGTACTTAGAAGATAGATTCCGTAGGACTTGGCATTCATTGGCCAGGGGCATAGGAAAAGGGCTAGTCCAGAATGATGCTTTGATTTTTGGCTGAGACAAATGGTGAAGTTGTTTACTGAAATAAGGCACATTGGAGAAAGAACTTCTTTGGGAATAGTGAGAGAGGGAAGAAGATGAATTAATGTGGGACATGTTGAATTTATAATGCCTACAAGACATCCAGGTGGAGTTATCCTGTGAGTAGGAAGATGTTTGGGTGTGAAGCTTGGTTCTGAGAGATATGAGTTAGCTGAGTTGGAGGCTGTTGGTGTGAAGATGGCCGTTGAAGCCATGGGATTGATTTATAATATATCATCCAGAGCAGCATGAGAAGAGAAGTCTAGAACAGAAATCAGAAAACCAAGAGTTTAGGGGTAAACAGAGAAGGTTGGGAAGGAATTGCAAAGTGTAGAAAGATAATCAGAGAGTATGGTGTTATTAGAAGCTGAGGGAAGGGAGTATTTCAAGGAGGGATGACTGTTGGCAAAAGGTCAAATAAAAGAAGGACTTTCAAGTGTCATTGGGTTTAGTGACAAGGGACTCATCTATGACCTTGGCTAGAACAATGTCAGTGAAATAGTTGGCTGGAAACCAAATAGCAATGGTTTGGAAGTGAGTAGGAGTTGAAGAAGTGGAACTAGTGAATGGGACACTCTTTGGAAAGAATTGCTGCTGTGTTTCTCCGAAAATAAGACCTAACTGGAAAATAAGCCCTAGCATGATTTTCAGGGTGCTTGTAATATAAGCCCTACCCCAAAATAAACCCCAGTTAAGATCGTCAGCCAGACATGACTCTATTTGAATAAATGTAGATTTCTGCATATGAATAAATGAATAAAATGCGTCTTTTGGAGCAAAAATTAATATAAGACCCGGTCTTATTTTCAGGAAAACACGGTATGACGGGAAAAAGAGAGAGGTCCCTAATTTAGGTGTCCTGGGCTTTTTCAAAGATGAGGAGACTTGACTCTGTTTAAATATAATGAGAAGGTGCCAATAGTGAGGGAGAAGGTGAAAATATAGGAAAGAGAATAATTGAGAGGGCAAAATCCATGATAAAGTCTTAATCTGAGTATGGTTTTTAAACATGTCTGCCCTCTGCTTGAGGCTATTTTAAGGAACAAACTACAGTATAGAAACATAAGGTCTTAGGTTTTAAATAATGTAGAATAGCTTTTATAACAGTCAACAGTTTCAGTTCTAAGGGAAAGAGGATATATTACCAGAGCTTCATTTAGTCAATAGACTTCACTGATTTCTACTCAGAATAAATTAATCTGGTATAGTAAGTGGACGAATACTCATGTAACTATTATTTTTAATAATACAGGTTGCTATTTTTTTTTTGGAAAGTTTGGAATAAATTTTTTTTGATATAACTGGATAGTATTTGACTTGATTTATATTATTTTACTGAGATTACCAATACTGATTGTTAATAATGATGATGAATTCAAAATTCAAAATGATAATATCTGTATTTTTATAGGCCTGAATAAGGGAAGAGATTTCTGATTAATCTTATATTTACTTATTTGGCTTATGATAATTTATTTGTATCTTCCTCCTTCACCAATGAGGGTAGGAAATAGATAGTTGCAATGAAGTTGCTAAATTGCACTGAAAATTAGTGTGAATTGATGGGTGATGCCCACAAATTATGGTAAAGAAGGTGAATGGTTGAATCTTGTTCTGGTGGAAGTATAATGTTTAAAGTGGATTTTTTTTCCTTTTTAGGTTTTACACTTGTGATTTGTCCATTGATCTCTCTTATGGAAGACCAATTAATGGTTTTAAAACAATTAGAAATTTCAGCTACCATGTTAAATGCTTCTAGTTCTAAGGTATGCATCTGTGGCTTATGTTATTTTATTTTATTTTAATTTTCACTCTTCACTAAAGTAGGAGCCTTAGCCATAATTGAGTTGCTAATAAAATTATAAACTAATAAGTATTTATGTCAGGAATTGTAAACTGCTTGGGGACCAGTTCCAGCCCACTGCCTATTTTGTGTGCTTTGTGAGTTAGATTGGTTTTTGTATTTTTAAATAGTTAAAAAAAAAAAATCAGAAGAAAAATAACATTTTTTGAAGTGTAAAAATTATATAAGATTTACATTTCAGTGTCCACAACTAAAGTCTTATTGGAACAGAGCCACACTCGTTCATTTATGTGTAGTCTCTGACTTTTCACAAATAGTTGTGATAGTCAAGACCATATGGCCCACGTACATAACCTAATATTTACCATCTGGCACTTAACAGCAAATGTTTGCTGACTTGTTTTATATTATCTATTATAAAATAGCAGGCAAGATTTTCTAATTGTGCAATATAATTCAATAAAAAAAAATTATTAACAAGATACCCTACCCTGGTGGAATTTCTTCTGTTTGGGAATGGACTCTCTGACCTTCATCTGCAGAATAGAGAGAGCTATTTTTTGTTTGTTTTTAAAATTATTTTATTGAAATTTTCAAAAGTATAAAAATGTAGAGAATATTATAAAAACTGCTATGTACATATTAACCACCTCTAACAGTTATCAACATATGGCCAATCTTAATCTGTACACCCCCAGTTTTCCCCACCTCCTCCCACTTGGTGTATTTATTTGGAGCAAATCCCAGACATCCTGACATTCCAGTTGTAACTTCTTCAGTATGCATCTCTTTTTAAAAAGATAACTATAATGCCATCATCACACCTAAAATGTTTAATGTCTATTCTTTAAAGTCATCAAATAAAAATATTCAGATTTCTCTGTCTCATCAAATCCTATGTTTTTGTTTTTTTTTTTTAAATATAACCCTGATAAGATTCATGCATTTTGTTGTATTTGGTTCATATATCCATAGATTTCCCCTTATTTCTTTTTTGTTTCTTGTGCAAATTACTGTATTTGTTGAAGAAACCAGGTTTTTTGTTTTGTAGTTACCTACGTTCTGGGTTTTCCTGATTGTATCCTTGTAATGTAGTTTAACTTGTTTCTTTTAGTTAGATCTAAAAGCTTGATTGGATTTAGTTTTTTTGGTTTTGTTTTGTTTTTTTCCTGGGCGTGTATGTCCCGTGGCATCACTAGGGAGTTACATGATACCTGGTTATTTTTTGTGATGTTAACCTTGATCAGTAGACTCAGGTAATATCTGTCTGCTCTGTAATTATCAATTTCTCTGTCAGCTTTTCCTCTAATGGTTTTAGCAGCCACTGATGATTATTGCTTATCTTAGAGCTATTACTTAATTAGGGGGTTATAAAATGGTAATATCTGATTCTATCACTCCTTCAAGTATTAGCTAGACTTTTTCTATAAAGAAGAACTTTTTCTTTATTAACTCTCTTTACAGATTGAAAATTCCTCCCCTTTCTTTACCAATTTTCAGAAAGTTTCCAGGATTCTCCAGAAGTGGTTAATAAGATCTTTTTTTTTCTCTTCAAGTATCATTATAAACATGAATTTTAAAAACATTTGATATATTTTAATTCACAGTTATTCTTTTTTATGCTGAAATAGTCCCATCTTTGTGCAGTGAGTGTATTTAAATTGGCTCCTGAACCTTTTTTTTTTTTCTTCACCCCATAGCTTTTGACTCTTTGCTTTCTTTTATAATAAGGTACTGAAGGCTCATTTTCTATATATTTCCTGTCAGACCTGGAATCAGCCATATCTCCAAGAAGTCCTGGCTCCTTTAGTTTTTCCCATATGTTTTTGTTTTATTTAAATTCTTGTATCATTATAACTGCTCTCTCATTCAACAGAATGAACCTACGGAGAACTTTGCCTTCTAGTACTGTACATCCTGAAAACCGAAAAAGCACTTTACACACACACACACACACACACACACACACACACACACACACACACACATACATTTCAAGTATTTAGAAAGGTGCAGATAAGTACAAGTTCATACCATATCCCTACTGCTTGAAAAGTTAGGGAGAGAAAGGATAAGTCAAGTCCAGTTTTCATGTCATTTTTACTTGTAGTTCATAGGATGAGAATAGAACTTTTTTTTGAACCTTGCTTCTCCACTTATTCTGCCAGAAGTTCTATTTTTTTGTTTTTTTTGGTTTTTTTTTGTTTGCATCTGCCCATTTCTGAGGATATAGGCTTATGTTTGCTCCCCTAAGATTTCTAGGACATTTAGGACCAGTTGTAACGTTTAGTATACTTTGGCTATTTCTTAATAAATTAGGAATATCTCAAGGAGTTAACAAACTGCTTTGCTGGGATGAAGAGAGCAGCTTAGACTTGCTCTTTCTATCACGTTTACCATTGTTTCTTTTTTTGTATTAAAAAATCAGAAAAAGGAAACATCAAATTTAATTTAAGTTTTAAGAAAATCAGAAATTGTCTGAAAAAGCAATGGAACAAATCATCTAAAAAAGGAAGAGTGCTGCATCATGGTGATCACATTTATTGGAAGGGGTGGAAAAAAATAAAAATGCCACTTCGCTTAACAATTTGTGAGTTATCTGCAAATCAACTCCTTTCAGGAGTGGAAGAATCCTTGGTCAGTTTTTAGTATCAAAATTTATGCAGGTTTTTTTTGTTTTGTTTTGTTTTGTTTTTTAATATTCTTACATTTAAAGAGGCAATCCCACAAAGTCTCCTGTTTTCCACACAGGATAAATTCCTTGCTTCAACCAGCTCTCAATGGAGGGGCAACTAGTATAACACCTTCTTCTCAGACAAAGGACACTGGAATATTCCATTTCGTTGACTTATATGAGGTCGGACAGTTAAGTTCATGAACTTGTTGCAACGATGTTGCTAACCTTTTTTTGATATCAGAGGGATCATTCATTATGAATTTGTACCAATTGGACAAACAGTTAACCAAGTTTACTATTTGGAAGTGCTGAAAAGGCTGCGTGAAAAAGTTAGATGAACTGAACTTTTTGCCAACAATTCATGGCTCTTGCATCACAACAATACACCAGCTCACACGGCACTGTCTGTGATGGGGATTTTTAGCTAGTAAACAAATAACTGTATTGGAACACGTCCCTACTCTCCTGATCTGGCCCCCAATGACTTCTTTCTTTACCCAAAGATACAGGAAATATTGAAAGGAAGACATTTTGATGACATTCAGGACATAAAGGGTAATATGATGATAGCTCTGATAGCCATTCTAGAAAGAGAGTTTCAAATTTTCTTTGAAGGGTGGACTAGGTACTGGCATTGGTGCATAGCTTCCCAAGGGGAGTACTTCAAAGGTGACTGTAGTGATATTCAGCAATGAGGTATGTAGCACTTTTTCCAGGATGAGCTCGCAAACTTAATTGTTCGACCTCGTATACCTCTTCATATGTTTCTTTATCAATATCTAAGTAGTCACAGTTTCTTCCATATCTCCCAGTATCATATTTAATTGTTAATCATAAGCATGTAATCTACCTCAAAGCTCTCTGTCATTTTGCATTTTCACATAAAATGAGCCAGGGGCTCTTCTATGGGGTTGGTAGTTTATTGCTGGTTCAAGTCGTCTGACATGTTTCAAACCCTCACATCATTGTTTCTTTATTTTTCCTTTCATCCTAATTAGGTGAGAAGGAAAAATATGACACTTACTGTGTAAAATATTGTATAAAATAGTAACAGAGCACTAAGAACCTAATAACTATTAACTCTGAAGATTTACTTTTGTTATATATATATATATAAAACATATAAATATATATTTCATTTTATGAAATCTTACTTCAGTGACTAAAATACCTTATAAAACCTAAATGAAGAAGTTATGAGTAGATTTGATAGCATCATTAAAGTAGCTAATCAAGAATAAATTGTGTTCGCAGACATATGTAATGATTACAAATATAATGTTAATATTTACAAAACACTCCTTTATTACCATACTTATTGGATTTAGGTCACATTTTGGCATTTATTATGAACAGTTTAGAATTGTGCCTTCATAGAATAAATGCTTATTGTTGTGTCCTGACATTCATGACTTGTTCTCCTTTTGTCAAATGAGATTATTCTTTTATTAGCAGTTTGGGTGTAGGTCAATAACTAAAATCCTATTTACACAGCTGCCATGCAGTTTAGTCTTGGGACATGGTTCCAGTTTTAATGAATTAAACATTTGCTGTTACAACAGCTCAAGGCTATTGCTTTTGAGTAATAACCCTCTTCGTTTACCACTTACTACTCCAGCCTGCTGTCATTGTGTCTGTTTTTCCTTTCAATAGAGTCACGTGAAATGGGTTCATGATGAAATGGTAAATAAAAACTCCAAGCTAAAGCTAATTTATGTGACTCCAGAGAAAATTGCAAAAAGCAAAATGTTTATGTCAAGACTAGAGAAAGCCTACCAGGCAAGGAGACTCACCCGAATTGCTGTGGATGAAGTTCACTGCTGCAGCCACTGGGGTCATGATTTCAGACCTGGTATGTATGTCGTCTGCAGAAAACTCGATGCCAGGGGCTATTTCCTTACTCAGCTTTACATGATGGGGAAATCCCCGCTTCCATTACAGTTATTGTCTCGGGTAGTTATTACTCATTTTGTCTTGCCTTAATGTAAGGGGAGCCCAGAGGCAGAATCTTTAATCTCTTTACTCTCTCCACATAGTATTTAATTGCCTTTATCCTTTGAAACGTATGTTTATTAGGAAATAATATGCTCTCCACCTTTAGCTGTGAGATTTAGTGACCTCTCGTTCTCTCTTACACTTGTTGAGGGATTTGCATCTGCTTCCAAGTTGTCGTCTTCAGCCCTCATTCTGAGTGTCATTAGCTTCCACTTCCGGACCTGTGCCCGACTAGCTCCTCAGTGGTAAAGGGTCATGGGATATTTTACTCTTTTCTTTACTCTTCGCACCTAATCCTCCAGTCATACATAGCCTGAAGCAGATTACTCAGACTTGTTCTATGCAAAAAAAAAAATCTTAAATTAAAAAGTCCTGCTTTATGATTTCAACCTGTTTTTCTTCTGAACCTTCCTTCACGCTCATGTGGACTCCCTGGGTTCCTCCTTAAACCCTCCTCGTAGGTGTCCATAGCCCCAGTTTCTACATGACCGTCACTCTTTTTCCCATCCAGACGCTGTGGTGTTGCCACTTCTGTTATATTTCCCCTGGATTACCAGTCTGCTTCAGGCACGCACCGGACTGAGATGCTGGATCCGTCCAGGCTTCTGCTTTCTTCATTCCTGCTGTTTGACTGAGAACATTGTCGGAAATGAGTTGCATGACTGCATTAGTATGCACCTCAGTCCAGCTTTCATCATGCTCAGTTATCCTTCTACTTGTCCCTATTTCATCTCCTGTATACATTTCTCCCAACAAATGTACGTCTCCTCTTTCATTCCAGATTGTATGTGTTTGAGTCTTTTTTTTCCCCCCTTCTGGTGAGTCTGGCTTTAAAGTTTGTGTATTTTGTTTATCTTTTAAAAAAACCAGCTCTTTGTTTCATTGATCTTTTTTTTTTTTTTTTTTAAGAATTTTTATTGGGGAATTGGGGGATGGGATGGGAACAGCATTGGGGAATTGGGGGAAGGGGAACAGACAAGTTGCTGTCCTTTTGTTCTTCAGTCTAGTTGTGGAGGACGTTGCTTCACTGGTCCAAGTTGGCACCATCATTGGGCTCTTCCTGGGCGAGGCAGATCAGTCGCTGGCTTCTGGACGCCACTCACAGCGGCTGCTGGCTGCTCACTCTGGCTGCTGGCTACATACGGTAGCCCATGGCAACCCACCTGCTGTCGCCAGTGGCTCACAGCAGCCCAGCTCCAGGTTGAGCTGTTCAGCATTTTAGCTGTGGAGGGCAGTGTCACTGGCCCTCATATGTGGGATCTGAACTGGGGCCCTCTGGCGCCCCAAGCCAGCTCTTAACCAACGCGCCACTTGGCTGGCCCCTCATTGATCTTTTAGATTATGTTATTAGTCTCTATTTCATTTATTTCTACTATGATTTTTGTTATTTCCTTCCTTCTACAAATTTGGGCCTCGTTTGTTTTTCCTTTTCTAGTTCCTTGAGGTATAAAGTTAGGTTGTGTATTTGACATCTTTCTTCATTCTTAATGTAGGCATTTATTGCTATGAACCTCCCTTTTAGAACTGCTTCTGTGAATTCCCATAAGTTTTGGTATGCTGTATTTCTATTTTCGTTTGTCTCAAGACATTTAAAATTTCCTGTTCATTTTTTCATGTGTATCTAATTTAGCCTGACTACTGCTAAATCTTCCTCACCTCCCCCCAAAAAACCTTCCTTTTTTTCTTTCATTTCTGCAACTAGGACTCACTATTTGCCCTGTTCTACTAGATGTTCTGACCAAGAACTTTTGGTTTGCTTTCCTTCTCCCCACTTCTCTCAAGCTATTTCCCATTAAGTTTTCCCCTATCCTAGAAAATCATTCAACCACTCACATATTTGCTCAAGCCAGTTTTAGCAGTTACTTCTCAGTCAGGGTCCAGTCAGGAGACAGAAACCATACCAGTTATTTGAACACAGAGAAATTGATACAAAGAATTAACTAGGTAAAATTTGGTTATAAATAGCCAACTGAAAAAAGTAAAAGCTCTGTGGTATCATTGAGGTAAAAACTGAAGAAGCAACTACCATTGCTAGGGCTGGGGGCATAGGAAGAAAAGGTTGGAACTAACAAGGTTTGGAAACCTGGAGGAGGGGCCTCGTGGAGCTGAAAGAAAGAACTCCTTGGTGCTGGTGCCTCTTAATGGAGGCAGAGGTGTATGGGCCCATGATGAAGCTGGCTCTCCAAAGATTGGGAAAAGTGCCACCTGTATTCAGCTGCTGCTAAGGAGAGACTGCTGCTGCAGGGAGGAAAAAGCCTTGCTGGGATGACGTTGTCGAGAACACAGGCAAGCCCCCAGTTAGTAAACAGGAAGGAATAACACCCTCCTTCGTCCCCAGCCTTGTACTCTGCCCATCTAGGACCAGTTGGCAGAGCAGAAAAGTAGTGTGCACATTCCCGGCCCCAGCACCACAAAGCAGAGGATGGACGGGTGGAGTTGGAGCTGAGAACAAATAACTTAATAGATGACACGTCATCCTTGATTTAGTCCACCACCAAGTCCCATTAGCCCGACCTCTAAATTGAATCTCAAGCTTGTCCACTTCTCTTTGTCTGTACTGCTGTCTCTTAAGTCCAGCAGGCTCCTTCCCACTGGTCTACAGTAGGCCCCAGCTAGTCTCTTACTCCAGTCTTACCCTTTTCCTGCTCATTCTCCACACACCAACCAAAGTGATCTTTTCTACATACAAATCAAACCATGTTACTCCCCTCCCTAAACTACCCAGTAGGTTTTCTTTGTACTTCGAATAAAATCCATATTCTTAACTGGGGCCTGTAAGGCCATATGTGATCTGCCCCCTATTTGTCTTTGATTTCCTTTTCTTCCCCCCTCATTATATGTTCTAACTGCACTGAGTTTATCACTATGAGCACTTAACTCTCTCTGATAATAAGATACATTCCACTCATTGTATTGTCTGGTTTCTTTGCTTGAATTCTAGTTCCCTCTGCATAGCATCTTTGTCATGTTCACCACTTTCTCTCCAGTGCCTAGAGATATTCTTGGCATATAATACGAAGTATCGGACATGTTTGATGATGAACGGGTGAATCTTGGACTGTTTCCTCCCCTTTCCCTGTCACCCCAACTCCCCCAGGACCCTGATGGTCACTAGGACCTATGGGGTCTGGTTCATATGTTTTTTTCTATTCTTTCTTTTCTTTCTGATCCTGTATCATGCCTTATTTCTTATTCTCTATTGTTTTCTAGTCTGTTGCTGCCACCTTTTAACTGGTTTTCCTTTTTTTGGTCTTTTGCCTATTCCAACCCATCCTTTGCCACCAAAAGATGATTTCTGAAACCTAACTCTTTTTATGTGTCTTGTCTGCTTTTAAAATTGCACGATAACTCCTCATTTCCATTAGTAGGATAAAGCTTCTTAGAATCAACTAAGTCTTACCTTAAGCCTGCCTTTCTCTTTATACCCTTCTGTGTAACAGTGTCAGTCAGGGTTCGGGCAGGGAAGCAGAGCCTAACTATGACTGTTAGGAGATAAGGGATTTATGTTAGGAAGTAGACCCCCCACAATCGTGGGAGGAGCTGGGGAAGTGAAGGTCTGAAGAGGGAGTGGAGGCTCAGGGAAAAGTCCCCGACTAGTCCTGAAGCACTGGCGTGGGAAGAGCAGCATGAGCTTGTAGGGGAACCTACAGCTGGCACAGCCAGTGCCAGAGGCGGCTGCAAAGGGGACGCTCGCGAGAGGTCTCTGGTAAGCCACTTTCTTCGAGTAGCTGTTGCCTCTGGGTTCGCTGCCAAGCAGCTAGTGGGGCCCCTGTTGGTGAGCAAGGCCTGTGGTCGTGAGGAAGAGCTGACGGAGGAGTGGAAAGAGCTAGGACAAGCTAGACCTGGCTGGGCGTCTCTCCATCAGCCTCTGTGCCTGGAGAGGCCTCAGGCAGTAATGGCAGCTGGTTCACTTCTGCCTCCCATTCCTTGCTCAAGTTCCTCTTTGGGGCCAGATCTAACTCAGAGCCATACAGGGAGTACAGTTCCCTGCTTACCGGAGTTGACAGTAGCTCCATCCAGCACTTTGCTCTGTGGTTTAGACCCACAGAACTGCTTGTTGTTATCTGACCCTGCCGAGTAATGTCGTACGTCTGCCGTGTATATGCTGCTTCTGCCTGCCGTTTTCTCCCTCCCTTCCTAGTGAACTTCAGCTCATTCTTCAGGACCCAACTCAAGTGTCGGCTCCTTGCAAACCTCACAACTTCCCAAGCAGTTAGTCTCCTCTAGTTTCATAGGCGACATTTAGCAAGTTCTGCCACATTTTCTTTTCACTTTTCTCCAAATAATTTAAGTACTTAAGGATAACTTATCTAGTGATTTAAATGTGTATGACAAGGGTGACCCCAGAATGGTCCCCCTGAAGCAGGTTATATAAAAAGCAGTGCCCTCACCAACCTTTTTCTGGTCTGCACTTGTCGCTCTTGGGTGCTCCTGGTGGGAGAAGGGTCCTGGCTGGTGGCCTCTTTCACCTCTTGTCATCTGTAATAGAGTCAAACACTATGGCTTCTCCCACAGCCTCTTGAATTCTCTGTGCAGCAGGTGTAGACCAGTGCATAGCTGCCTGGAAACGTGCAGGTATTCCCTCTCTTCAACAAGGAGTTCCACTTGTGGCCAAGAGCAATGTTTTTGAAGAACCCGTTAAAAGTATAATAAAGCCTGCCTATTCAAGAAAGGCCGCAAGTGCAGATTTACTGAGGTCGAGAAGTGTGGACATCAATTACACAGCAGTTGTTGATTATCTGTATTATGTTAAAAGGCTTAATTTACTCTCTTCCTTAAAGGATGGAAAGAGGGCCACTTTGTATTTTCTTTTTTCCAGATTATAAGGCACTGGGTATCTTAAAACGGCAGTTCCCTAACACAGCACTAATTGGGCTGACTGCAACTGCAACAAATCACGTTTTGAAGGATGTTCAGGAAATACTGTGTGTTGAAAAGTGTTTTACTTTTACAGCTTCTTTTAATCGGCCAAATCTTTATTATGAGGTATGTAACTTTTATATCGGCTTACAGCTTTAGTGAAGGATTATGGCAGAGAGGTTACCTTTTCATTATGTTCATTTACATGAGTAACAGTTAACTACATTGAAAAGTTTTTAAAATCAGGAGGTAATTATAAGCAGATTCATTAATGAATGCTTTCTTCTTATATCTCTTGTGCTTTTATCTCTTCTACAGTAGGTTAAGTAGAAGACACTGACTTGTTAAATTTATGTACTTTTTTGTAAGGATGGAGAGAAAGCACAGACTGATACCAAGGACCCTAACGACATCCTACTGAAATTAATTAGAAAATAATGCAAAATTAATATGTCATTAAAGATTTGCTAATACTACCTATTTACATTATATTTGATATATAACCTTGAAAGTTAAATAACCTAACAGCTGTTTGTTCTTTCTAATCCTTTTAAGAATGGACTTCATATTTTTCCAAGTTTTTGTTAAATAGTTATTTATGCCATTGTTTATGGTTTTATAAAAGTAGCAGCAGACGGTAAAGTCTGAATTTTTACTGCTTTTCACTGCTTCTGTGCCTCCTCATCTCTGGTAAATTCAAAAATAAGGATGAAGAAGAGGCTGGGAGGTGGCAGGGGTGAGGCAGACGAGGTGAATCAGACGAGGGAGTGAGAGTAACAGAAAGAAACGCTATGCTCATGAAAGAATAGTGTCTTGAAAGTTTTAAGTAAGTGATTACTTGGATGGTACTCATTAATATACTTTTTAATAAGTTAGCTTTTTTTAGGTTCGGCAGAAGCCCTCAAACACTGAAGATTTTATTGAGGATATTGTGAAGCTCATTAATGGGAGATACAAAGGGCAATCAGGTAATAAAATAAACCAACTTTGAAGAATGAGAGGGAACTTTAAAAAAAATTACTAATATTGCACTGATACAATATGCTGATAAATGATTAGCACCAAAATATATGAATGTATGGCGGAAGAAACTTGAACATGTTGTAGCAAAATTAATTTGCTCGGTGATCTTAGAAACTGGGTGTGGCATTTGCTAATGATTATAAGAACCTTAAAATTGATTTATTTTTGCTTATTTATACTTAATTGCTTTAAAGAATGGATTTAATGACATAATGTTCATTTTAAACAGCACATTTTAGTAAGTATCCACTGTTTATAAAATAAAAGGTAAGCACTGATGTTCTAAACGGATATAAAATATAGTCCCTTATAGGAGAGGCCACATTAAGGAAATAAATAGTACATATTGAATGAGTTAAGTATAGGTGGAGTTGAGCATATGTATACATTCATTCAAGGATTAATAAATAAGCAAGTGTTCCTGAAACAAAGAGTCTGTGTAAAAGTAGCATTTCAAAACTGTCCTATGGATTTTTGGGAGGTATTAATGGGTGCCCTGGGTAGAAGGAGTTCCAGGGTGAAACAAGTGCGAAAGGCCGCTGCTAATTATTCCTCCTGAAAATTTAACACATTAGAGGTTCCGACCAGCTCTGCAAATAAATAAACTTGTTTAATTTTGTTCAGTGCAGTTCCCCAAACTCATCTGCATGTGAAACTTTTTCCCCAGCACACTTGCTAACATCTTATGGAGAAACCAGTGTGAGCAATACTACGTAGTGGGAGATAAAGTTGGAGAGAGAAGAGAGGTAATGGGAGCCAACACTGGTGGCTTGGCTCGTTTCTGCTGGGGATCAAATCTTGAATGATACCACAAAGTTAATGTGTTCAGGGCTTGGACTTTTTCATAGATCCTTTTCCCCCCATGCATTGTATTAATCAGTATTTGAGTGTGTGTGTTAAAAATTCTCTTCCAGGAATGCATTGTATATATCTAACAACTGGACATATTTTCCTACAGGAATCATATATTGCTTTTCTCAGAAGGACTCTGAGCAAGTTACAGTCAGTTTACAGAAACAGGGGATTCATGCAGGTGTATACCATGCCAATATGGAAGCAGAAGATAAGACCAAGGTTCATGAAGGATGGTCAACCAATAAAATTCAGGTTAAGTATACATCTTCAATAGTAGCCTAATTCACCTTTAAGAATATTTGAGCTTGACTTAACATGTAAAATGTTAAAACATTTTAGGTAGTCGTGGCAACGGTTGCCTTTGGTATGGGAATTGATAAGTCAGATGTGAGATTTGTGATTCATCATTCAATGAGTAAATCGATGGAAAATTATTACCAAGAGAGTGGACGTGCAGGTGTGTATAACTTAAACCCAGAAGTCATTTTTTCAATAGCTTTTCCAGAAAGCACACAATAAATGCTGTTTAATAATTCTGTATTTTTAATCTCTATTAGCTACTATTTTTAGAGTAAACCATTAAGTCTTCCAGTTTTATACTTATTTGCCTATGGAGAAATTACATTTATGTTCTATTGGAGTGTTATGAATTATTTCTTCTTATGTTTACTAAGATTATTTGATGTCCATCTTTGCCTCCTGAATTTTTACTTGGTAGTTTCCAATCTATAACTAAAATAACTGGATTACTTATGGACCCATTTTTTAACTAATAAAACTGATTGCTGATAAGTCTCTAGTTATTTTTTTTTTTAATTGAGGGCAGCTATTACGAACTAACTTTCACATCTGTCTGAAATTTCTAGATGTAATATATTTAGACAATGAAGCATTGCCAGCTAATTTTACATATATTATTTTTGCTTGTTTTGAATTTTTAAAGTAATGCAGTCTCAACATCTTTCATACTACAGGTCGAGATGACATGAAAGCAGACTGTATATTGTATTATGGCTTTGGAGATATATTCAGAATAAGTTCAATGGTGGTAATGGAAAATGTGGGACAACGGAAGCTTTATGAGATGGTGTCATACTGTCAAGACATAAGCAAGTAAGCCACATACTTTTTCATAACTTTTGTTAATTAAAGACAAACACAATTTGAAAGTCTATGATGTTACTTTGAGTACTTAGAAAAGTCAGTAAATACACTGATAGAACATCAAGTGCAAACATGTAAAATCAGCTGTGTGAAGGGTGGAAACCAGTACATGAATCTGCAGGACCTGCCTTAATCCAAGAAAAGATATTCTCTCTCTCTCTTCTCTCTCTTCTCTCCTCTCTCTCTCTCTCTCTCTCTCTCTCTCTCTCTCTCTCTCTCTCTCTCTCTCTCTCTCTCTTTCTCTCTCATAAAGGTTTTGACACAAATTGACAGTTCAAGCTTTTTTTCTCTGGCACTTGTGTACAGCTACGTGCATTAATAATTTTGAAAAGGTGTTGTAAGAGATGTTTTGAGAGTTGAGCTTAGGAACACATACCATCCTACCAAGCTGATGGGCTGATGAAATAATTGAGAGCAGGATCAAGTTTCCCCTTAAGAAATAAATGTAAATCTATTTAGGGTGGCTCTAGTTAGAGCATATAGCTCTCTGATGGCTTCTTGGTCTTAGTCATCTTTGTACTCTTATTGCCCATCCCATAAAAAGGACTCAGAAATTTTGAAATGATAAGCAGTGGCTGGACAGTGACAGAAAATGTAATTTTTTTCCTATAGTTGCTTCAATAATCTAGTTAAAGTAATGAGAAAATGAAATTTTTCTTAGATGTCCGGTAGATCCCATGAAGCATGTTTTGGGGTTTAGACTTGAATTGATACTGTGAAATACGAGAAAACTTTTTTGCTACCAGGAAGATTAATAGTTGTAAAATATTGAATCTCAAAATGAATCTCGGACTTCTTAAAAGCTGTATTTATCAAGTACATATGGAAAAAATATGTGGTGGGCAGACTAATGGTCCCCAAAGATGTCCACATCCAAATTGCTGGAACCTGTGAGTATATTACCTTACAGGGCAAAAGGGAATTAAATTAAGGTTATAAGTGGAATTAACATTGCTAATCAGCTGATCTTAAATTAGGGAGATTATTTTGGATCATTTGGGTGAGCCCAGTGTAATCATGAGGGTCCTTAAATGTGGAAGGAGGCAGAAGAGGGGAGGAGGTCAGAGTGATGTGATATGAAGATTCAGCCCCCTGTTCTTGGCTTTAAGGTGGAGGAGAAGGGTCCAGGAGCCAAGCAACACAGGCAGTCTCCAGAAACTGGGAAAACCAGTTCTTACAGGAGACAGATTCTCTCCCCTGGAGCCTCCAGAAGAAATATAGCTCTGCTGACATCTTGATTTTAACCCAGTGAGACCCATGTCAGACCGCTAGCCTCTAGAAACGTAACATAATAAATTTATGTTGTTTTAAGCCACTAAGTTTTTGGTAATGATATGGCAGCAACAGGAAACTAATACAATATATAAGCCTGTATTTTGAAATAGGGATTCTTAAAACTTTATTGGATGACTTTATAATTTGTATCTCTAAATGTGTTTGCAGATGTCGCCGTGTATTGATAGCTCAACATTTTGATGAAGTGTGGAACTCAGACGCGTGTAACAAAATGTGTGACAATTGCTATAAAGACATTTGTGAGTTCATTGATTTTTAAACTTTTATAGGCTCATAGATATGAATAGGACTACACAAGGGCAGTATTAGACCCCAAAATGGATTTGAAAGATTATACAAGGTATGAATAGAATCTTCCAGATTCAAAAGTAACAATAGCTTTGAAACAAAGGCAAATAAAAAGGCCATATGTTTATGCATATATTTTATATTGCCATGCTGAGGGCATGTGAAATTTTTAAAAAATGAAGGAAAAACTTTAAATTCCTCTGAATAAAAATGCTACTTACATAAGAAAAGGCTAACCTCATCATAATCTCCAGTAGTTTATAGTAACTGATTGGGGAGAGAACTTTAGTGCAAAATAAGAGATTATAGTGAATCATTTTTGATCCAGATAATGGCTACTCATAAGACACTAATTTACCGTGTTTTAATGCTCTATTTTAGCTTTTCTTTCATCCTTTGGTTTTTAAGAGCTAGACTAACCAGTTCCTCACTGAATTCTGATGCTTTGGTGGATGAAAGTCACCGCAATTTTAATTTTGCAGCTAGAGAAAACTTGTTTGTGAGTTTATTAGACCATGTTAACAAGAGCCTGATATATAAATTAGGATGCTAGCTAGTATCAGTTAATAACTGGGGATATCTGTCCAGGACATTCTTGTGTCCAAATCAGAGTAGCTGTGAAGCCATACTCATTTTCAGACTAAGGCTTAATGAGCACACATCAGGTAAATATGCAGGATAAACTGGCTCTCCCATAAACACCTCTTGGTATCTGCCATCATCATGACTGGCAGACACTCTGGTTCCTAGAGCATACCCAAAGGCCATCTGATAACCAGCTTATTTTCTTTACATCACTGTAAATGCCAGTGTCTTAGGCCTATGACTTGGTTAGTGCTGGAGACTTGGGAAATGGCCTAGTTTTAATGCAGAACACATTAACAAATCAATCTGATGCCTTGTTTTTAAACCCGTTTTACCACTTAGGATAGCCCATCTTTGCCCTAATTTCTAACCCCAGTTGCCTATAACCATGTCTCTTTCATTATAGCATTTGAAAGAAAGGATGTAACAGCCTACTGCAGAGATCTCATCAAGGTCCTGCAGCAGGCAGAGGAAATGAATGAAAAGCTCACGCCACTGAAACTGATGGATTCCTGGATGGGAAAGGGTGCAGCAAAACTGAGAGTAGCAGGCGTTGCTCCTCCCACACTTCCTCGTGAAGACCTGGAGAAAATTATTGTGCACTTTCTTCTACAGCAGTATCTTAAGTATCTACAAACCCATTTCTTGTCCTTTATGTTGTCTTTATGACTATTTTAAATAGCGCACTATACTTTTATTTTTTATTCATGGAATAAGTATATACAGAGGGTGCTAAAAAAATATATACACATTTTGAGAAAGGAAAAAAAAACTATATTAATATTGTTATACTCTAAGTATATACCAATAACAAAAGATGAATATAAGTCACATTTGACTTCTGCAATTACAAGAGGTGCCCCAAGTGGTTACCATCAGTGTAATTTTAATAATTTTTTCCTTTCTTAAAGTATATATACATTTTTTTGGCACCCTCTGTATTTTCCCAGATTACTTTGAAGAAAAACCCTAATTTGGATATATAACAATAACAATTGTAGAATACTTTGTTATAATTTTCACGTATATTACCTCATTTAATCTTAGCAACTTTGTGAGATGGGTAGAATAAACATTCTCATTATCTTAATTTTAGAAATAAGGAAACTAAGACTTTACAGGCATTAGTTATATCTCAGTAGATCCATAAATAGGAGAGATGTTAAACTTAATAAAATGGTAGAATGTCCAAAACCAGTATTACCAAAAAAATGATGGTTTATTCAATCACAAGAATTAAAAATTGGCCAAGTAAAAATGGATAGAATATTTTCTTCCACAGTCATGAGTCTTTCTCATTTTTATAATTGCAGAACAAATGGTTTTGCAGTTGTTTCATGTGAACTTTGAACACTATACAAAATTTACCTAAT
This sequence comes from Hipposideros armiger, assembly GCF_001890085.2. Lineage (NCBI taxonomy): Eukaryota > Metazoa > Chordata > Mammalia > Chiroptera > Hipposideridae > Hipposideros > Hipposideros armiger. Next base: position 74,333 of record NW_017732254.1, on the reverse strand, counting down.
AAGCTACTTTAATTGATCAGTGTGTCAAAAACACAGAACTAAAATACTTTCTATAAAGATAAATTGCACTTTTATAGTGTAAGTTTATTTTATATCAATATATTACTTAAAATTATTGCACTTCTGGTTATTTTTATAAATTTCATTGTTTTCTGTAATTCAGAACCTTTCTAATTGTTGGCTTTTATCTTCTGCAGAGAAGACTACAGTTTTACAGCTTTTGCTACCATTTCATATTTGAAAATAGGACCTAGAGCTAATCTCCTGAACAATGAGGCACATGTTGTTACCATGAAAGTAAAGAAGTCCACGCAGAGCTGTTTCAGGGTAAATGACTGGCTATTAATTTTCAACTATTTTAAAAATACGTTAAAGCCTATGGGATGCTTTTAACTAGTACTCTCCTAGGCCCAGTTAAACATAAGAGGTAAGTCAGTTTTGTTCTTAGAATTTGGGTATGGAAGAAAGAAAAGATACCTTTGTTTTCTGTGCAGACATTAAGTGGAAGAATTTAGACTAGCTTTTTAACATAGATGAGGGATTTCCAACCTTTTGGAATGTTAATAGTCCATTTTAATGTCTGATTTTGTGTTGCGCCCTGCCCTTGTGATACTGGTCATGATCAATGTTGGCTGAGAAGCCTGCTGCTGAAAACCAGTTATAAATACTATCGAGCCTGCAAAAGCATGTGATGCACAGTTGTGTCTAAGGACACTTCAGGCGCCCTTTAGGGGTTCTCTGATGGCAGAACCCCTTTTATTCAAGATGGGGCTCATTCATATTTCAGTAGAAATTTGAAGATAAAAACCAGACCACTGGACACTTAAAGAGCTGATACAGAAGAACTACTGAGATTTTTAATCTCATGAGGAAAACAGAATAGCCCAATTTTAACAGTGTTTGCTTTGTTACTGTTTTGTAGATTGAACCATCTGAAACTTGTCATTCTAAAGGAGCTGATAAAAAGAGGGAAGAAAAAAAGTCAGGTAACTTCCAGAAGAAGTCTGCAAACATGCCTCAGCAATCTGCTTCTAAGAGTACTGGGGCTAAGAAAAGAAAAATTGATGATGCATGAGAGGAGTGTTTCTAAATTTTCCAAGGAAAGTATTTATGCACGTGTGCACCATTATTTTTGTAGTTAATAAAAGTTTAAATTTTAAGGCAATTTCATTAATATTTTACACACGTGGAGCTATATTTTAAGAACTTCTTTCTAAACTGTTGAAGACTTGAGAAGTTGAGACCTGAAAATTTAAGAGCATGAATTGTATAAATTTAAAGTATGAAATGAGGGGGGAAATTTTTTTAAATGTAAAACCATTTAAATATAAAATACTTAAGAGAATAACTTCACATAACTATCTTAAGCTCTTTATGCCTTGATATACCTAGTTATATATATTTTTTTACTATCTTTTGACAGCAGTGTTATTTTACTAAAAATTTTACATTGGCTCATCACACAAAGTGAGTGATTTCAGGATATAACAACATGTAGAAAGCAAACAAAAAAGGAATAAGGTAGCAATATAAATAATATCAGCAAGTAAGATGGCTACATCTCTGTATAATTAAAATAAAACTATAAGCTTGAAACTGTAGCCCTATTTTGATATTTCACAAAGAATGGCTCTGGTCTACTAACCAGACCCAGCTGTTGTCTAAGTAGATAACAGTCTAGCTAAATTTGGTCCAAAGCTAAATCATGAATGAATGTGTCGAAGTTTAAAACACAGAAATGAATAACTTGAAAATCCTTATCTAATTAGTGGTCAGTTTTGTGTTACCAAAAAATATATCTGTAAATGAATTATTTGAACTGATTTTATCTTCAGAATTTTATTTTTAAATACTTTTCCACAAAAATCTTATCACGTCTGTATTTTTAACTTCAGTGTTATCATCATTAAATCAGTGTAGTCATTTCCTTTATTCACTTGAATGTTGTCATATTTGAAACTTTACGTGGTTCTTGAAATGCCCTTTTTAGTCAAAATAATCTTCTATGTCAATGTTTGGATCTAGTAGATCTTCTCCATATGATGAAAGATTCATCTGGTTTAATATTAAGTTTTCAAATGTTTCTTCTAAATCGGTTTCACCAATTAAGACAGCTCCCATCATTCGCCCATTTTGCATGACGACTTTGACGTATTCTTGTCCTTTGGTGCATCTCAGCATTAATTCATGATCTGAACCCAAGCTTTGTGCATTGTATTTCCCCAGCAATACGACCTATATATATGTAGGGATAAAAAGGTTATTTTGGTGAGTACCAAAAAGGAAAGGTAATATCCAATTATTTTGTGTTATGCTAGAGAGGCCAGAAGAAAAATCTGTTCACAAAACTTCATAGCTAAGAATGTCATTGGGGAAGGTTTTAAAGAAAACATTTGAATGGCATGCGTTTATTCTATAGATAACACCATACAATCTATATGAACATTAAAAATATCCAGTGAACAAACACATATCTAAGACATGGACTACATTAGCCTGGAGTCATGATTTAAAGTTTTAACAAAGAACTGTGTTAGATCTTTCATGGGCAAATTACTTAATATCCCTGAACCCTGTGTATGTGTGTTTCTCCTTATCAGTAAATTAGGAAGAAAAAACGTGCCTCAGTGTAATGTAAAGAGGATTACGTAAGATAACAGTATAGTGGGAAGGTAGGTAATGATTATCAGATGATTAGAAATTAAGATCAATAATACTAGGTACTGATTTGCAAAAAATTTGAAAATAGGTCATTTTTTAATAAAATGATTAAAACCATATAAATTTTTATTCAACTAAGAAAATTAAATGATCACAGTTAGTTATAAGACAAACAAGTGAAAAAGGTATTAAATTGCTTATCTATCTTACCTTATAGTTAAAAAATTTTGTTACATGAGCAAAAAGTTCAAAGCTGAAATCCATATCGATAGAATCTCCTACACTGGCTGCGGCCATACACTTCGCTGCATACCATCCCATCTGTCTCGCCTGGGTCCACAGCCTCATCTGAAATAAAATATGTGACACAATATAATTTTTCACTATCATTACTTGAAAAATGTTACCACCTTAACCTTGTGAAATTCCTTAAAGGGGTTCAATGTTTGACAGTCCTTAAGATTGGTTAAATCCTCTTTGCCATAGAAGCAGTCACCAATCCACATGAACCAAACTGATTTTGGTATTTGATACTTCTAAATTACTGCTTATAAAAATAAAAGATGACACCAACTTATATGTTTCAATAAAATGTCTATTAAAAACTACTAAAATATTGCAGGTTACACCAGGTGAGAACATTTTAATTAGCCAGTCCCCTCTTCAGAGTAAGTTTCTCACCAGCATTAATAGAGATGCCATATTATTACTGAAAAATTTGTTCCTTTTCCTAATCCTCATCTTTTGGTGCTAGATAGTTAAGGCCTACTATGCAATTTAACCTTAATGGTCAGACAGACAGATTATATCATTTGTTGCCCAGCCCACGACATCATATCAGATTTCAGCAACTGATTCTCTGGGAAGTCAGTTAAAATTCTCTATAACAATATTCATTTCTCCTGTATTGTACTGTACTGTACTTCTACAAAGTTTCAGGATTCCTTGGTATAAAAGAATACTGGCCTTGGAAGGCAGATTGGCATATCAACTCTTCTATGTGTTTATTTAACTTTCCTGCGCCTTAGTTTCTTCACTTGAATCGTAAACACACACCACCTCCTTCATGGCATTGGGAGAAGTAAACAGGTTAGCCTATAATCAGCAATTAGTTTCATTATACCCTTATGTGTTTCTTTTTTGTGTGCAAAAATAATACCACAACCATGGATATAAGCTTCAAGCATTTCTGATACAAGTGATAGATCACTATCTTTTTAAATTGAGTCTTCTCCCTGTAAGTAAGTTAGGTTTGCTGAAGCTAGAGGCAAGGTAAGGGAGCAGAGTAAACCGAACACAGTAAAACTAGAGAATGGCTAAAGAAAGTGGCCTGCACTATACACTGCTGAACTATTTCCTAATGTACACCAGGCTCAAAGTCCCTCAAGTTTGCACCTGGGAATATGTAAGACAAATTATTAGTGTACTTATTGCTTCTGCAAATTAAGAGATGGGGTCTAGGGCCAGCTGAGTGCATTGGTTAAGAGTTGGCTTGGGACGCCAGCTCTGAGCAGCAGGGCCCCGGTTCCGATTCCACATGAGGACCAGTGACACTGCCCTTTACAGCTAAGATGGTGAACAACAGCTCGACCTGGAGCTGGGCTGCCGTGAGTCACCGGCGACGGTGTAGGCTGCAGTGGAGTTACTGTGAGTGGCTGACAGCCAGCGTGAGCTGCCGTCCAATGGCCGGCGAGTGACCGCCTCACCCAGGAATAGCACAATGATCATACCAACATGGGCCAGTGAAGCGATGTCCTCTACAACTAGACTGAAGGTCAAAAGGACAACTTGTCTGTTCCCCTTCCCCGATTCCCCCAATGCTGTTCCCCTCTCCCAATTCCTCAATAAAATCTTAAAAAAAAAGAAAGATGGCGTCTACTAGATTTACGCAAAGCGAGACACCTGCTTATTTTGGGGTATTTCTTTCCTATATCAGAGTATGATGCACATTAAGGATGTAATTTCTCCTAAAGAGTTTAAAATGTTTAAAATAATCCCACAAACTCCAACTCCTACTTGAGAGTTTGTGACAGATAATGCCACAAAAATGACATAGGAGGATTGTAGACAAAACTGAAAACAAGCTAGTTTGAAGCATTTTAGGAAGAAGCTGAAAGCACTCTCATTAATGATGTTATCTCTGCTGTACATAAAGAAACACAAAATAATGAAGCTGCCTCTTAAAATGACCCAGCCCTTCCACTACCACACTCTATAGTTCATCTGAATTAATGAGATCCCTACCTGTGGAGCTGGTCTTTCCCCAGATAAGTGTTGACTGGTTCTTTTATCTCTAACATCTGCTTATGTCTCCACTCCTCCTAAAACATCCTCACCTGTACCCAAGGTCTGAGCATCTTCTTCTAGTATTTTTGCTCCACTATTAGGAAGTAGGCAACGCTGAGGGTAGGAGGAAGTCTAGATCCAGTTGGAAGCACTTGTTAGGCTGAGGAAGGCTGTCCACTAAAAGAACATTTTTTTTTTCAGTAGCAATTCCCATAGGAACAGAATGTTTTATCTTATGGCTTATAATCTCAATAACTGCTTGTTGTTTTTTAATCCAAAGCTGTACTGTACAATATAATATGGTGGTCAGTAGCCACATGTAACTATTTAAATTTAAATTGATTAAAATAAGTAAAATTCAGTTCTTCAGTTACATCAGCACATTTCAAGTGCTCAGCAGACACATGTGGCTAGTGGCTACCTGACTGGACAGTGCAGAAGTATAGAACATTTCTGTTATCACAGAAAGTTCCACTGGACAGTGCTGATAAGAATCTGAGTAAAAAAGTAACAGCTCAGAACTCTTTAAATTAAAAGATATCCTAGCCTATTCTATCACTATAATAGTAACTTACCTAAAGGGAAAACCTTTTTTTTTAATATCGCAAAAAACTCTTGCCATAGCTTCCTACTTAAAGTAGAAAAACTGGAAAACCAGAAAGTTGGATTTGCTGGTATCAACGCCTTTGCTTTCAGATGGACTCTGATAAAACATGTGATCACATGTGCTGGCTTACCTGCTGCCAGACGGGGCTGGGCTGCCAGGATGCAGTGCAAATGTCACCTGCAGCATAGACATCAGGAAGGGACGTGTGCATGTGATCATCCACTTTCAGGCCACCATCTTCTCCTAGATCAAACTAAAGAATGTTCCTCATAAGCATATGTGGTAAGCAAAATGAAATACGACTTTTCATTGTAAAGTAAGAAATAAATTTTTACACCATGATATGCTCATCTTTAATGAGAAAGTGAAAAACAGCTGCAAAGTTTAGACAACTAAGCTGAATTCCCAGGGAATCAAATTCCTACTAAAGACAGACAAACCCATAAGATTCTTAGAATTTCAGCATCATAAATGTTGAACAACCATACGACTATCCCCCATTCATAATTACAATATTCAGATTTTGTAAGCTTCGAATACTAAAACAAAAATATAGCTTTGCTAAATAAGAAATCACATTTAAGAATTCATAGGTGTCAGTATCTTTCTAACATTTAGATAAATTATGCATTATGGCGTACTATTTAAGGACTCTAAAACAGTAAAGAAATACTGCAAAGCAAGACATGAATATAAACTAAATTGTTTTCAGCTACCCTAAGTTACTTTTGTACTAAAACAATGAACAAGTATTCATGCTTGAGAATTAGAGATATTAATAAATAATTAATATTTAGCAATATGCATGGTGGGACAAAAAATTTCACCTTACATTGTTGCCACAGAGAAAAGGTTCTATATTAGGTATAACTCCTGTAGCACTGACAATGAAATCGCAGCCATATATCTTTTCATTGGTCAATTCCACATATACAGGCCATATCTCTTAAAAAAAGAAAAAAAAGAGTTTGTTCTCAAATGTAATGCATCAACTTTCTATAGCATTATGTGAATATAATAACTAGAACAAAAAAAGAAAAAGGCAGGCAGGAGATGATTTTAAAACAACATTCCTTAATAATTTGGAAAAGGCACATTTGCTAAAACAAGTTTAAATCCAGTAACCTCATCTTGTTTTGGGTATCATTACAAAGCTATGGCATTCTAAACAAATTTCCTTCAAATTTAGACAAATTCTAACAAAGTAAATTTAAATAACTTTATAAATTATTTCTTTAAAAATAATAATAGAGTATACTTCACTGAGAGCTTAGTCTTAACTAGGTTACTCATCAATGTTTTCCTTTTCTATTCATATTGAAACTAACACTCCCTTTTCCTATGGGAAAACTCAAAGAATTCTGAACTGGAATATTTCATATACTAGGTTTGGCTGAGCCTATTTCACAAATGACAGTATTCTCAAAGGAGTGTGAAATAGGAATTAGAAGATATGAATCTTAGTTCTAAATTTATAGATTTTCAATCTGTTTGATTTTAGAGAAGTCACCATCTCTGAGAGCATCGGATTTTTTAGCTTTTTATTTGTTTTGTTTTCATCTGTAAGATATTCTGATTGACTCAGGGTTATGATAATCAAAACACAACGAATAAAGCTCTATACATTTTATTAGAAAACTTAGAAAGTAATGAAAATGAACACTTGTTAAATTATGGTTTTGTTTTTACTTCTCATGTTTAAACTTTATACGGAAATTTGAAGTTGTTTTTTAATATAGAAAGATTAAGTTGTCTTCCTTTTAAATAAGCAGTTAGATATTTTTTATTTTGTTACTTACCTTTATCGGTTATAAGTGTCTGATTATGATGGTCCCTTGGAAATGCCAAGGACTTTTTCTTAGAAATTTTAAATTCTTGCTGAAGGTAGATTTTCTTTACTTCGCACTTAGTTTCAATGTGAATCTTACGAGAAAACTAAAATAAAAAAATACTGATCACCACAATACTTCCAGAAAGAATGACTTGGGTTACTAGTGATGAAGAAAAACTTTATAATACGCTTACAGAAACATAGAAAAAATAATTCTTATAATATAAATGAAAATGCATTGGATGACCAAAAATAAGCCTCCCAATTTGTGTGAAAGGAATGAGCAGAAATTCATTCAGTACTGAAGAGATCTAGTAGTTAAATTGGCCAAGTAGCACCAAGGGCATGGTGTTTAGTATAAGCCTCATTGATAATTACATGTATTATTTTTTTAAATTACAATTGTTATAGACTATAAAAACCCCTTAAGAGCCGGTTTAAGTTTATTTACTGTTATATCCCAGAACCTTAGTAAAGTGCCAGTTAGGTAGGAGACACTCAATAAATGTTTACTGAACTCAACTGCTGAAATTCTCAGGTTAAAAATACTATTAATCTTAGAAGGTGCAAGAAGAAATGATTTTCAATAATTTTCATCACAAACATTAGCTACACCATGAAGCCAACCCCTTTCCAACCTACAGAAGGCCGCGAAGAAATCATACACAGTAATAAGAACTACATGTATATCATCCTTACAATATTTAAATACCACAGCCTTTTAACAACTATTAAAAAAAATCTAGTAAATGAGTAAAACCAAGTCATCTGCTTATACAATTAAGATATTAAATGTGTATTTTATTTAGAATCCATCTAATAACCTTTTAAATATTGTAATGCATCTGAAGTGACCTTTGAGAAAAGATTAAAATAGGACAGGTGTACTCACTGGAAGTCTGTGTATGGAGATCTCTATCTCTGGAGAGTTAAAAAGAAAGCTGAGGGTCAGTTTTAGATGAATATTCACCTATCTGTGGTGGGCAAGTGGGCCAAATGGACTGAAGTCCTTTCCTAGTACAATGAATTTTAAGTAAAGTGACGTAGCAATTCTTTGACTATATATTTGTAACCAGTCTTGAACAAATGGTTCAAAAATTTAAAGCTGCATTTGGACATGTTTAATCAGTGTATGAAAACATACCTCTTTTGTTCCTTTAAGATTCAAGCCTTCATGCCAGTCAGGTCCCAAGGCACTGCCTATATTACTGGCATTGGCTTTCGTTCCTGCTTCCTTTTTTCTTCCTTGAAGAGATAAACTCAGTTCAAAATTCAAAAGATAAAAAAATTGCCAGGCAGAGAATTATGCTTCTGTTCTTCACCTTTTAGGCAATGTAATGATTATCATACATACAGCATAACTAAACGAAGTCATCTATATTATTCATTTTATTCATTATTTTAATATTTTGTGATGCAGAGCTATAAGATGGATAATCTTTCCATCAAGTGTTGAGTATAAACACATTCAAAGTGTTATGTATATACACTAGTTAATAGGAAGGGTAAGAAAATTAGCCATCAAATTTTGAAAATTTTTAGCACCCCCCCAAACTATAAAATTCTTTTATAAGCCAAAAGTTAAAAATAAAAAGCTCTTTTAAACTAAAAAACTATGAGGGTTGTACTTGTTTTTAAACTCATTGCATTTTTTATAAAATTACCTTAAGTGTTGTCTAATTATAGCATCTGTTTACAAAGATGCAGATGGGCTGGTTTATTTAATTCATTTTAAATTTCCTGTTTTAATTATACATATTTTTCATGAAAATATATATTTCCTAGAAAATCTAAAGTCACAAAAGAATATAGAATTAAATATCTATATTCCTAGCTCCCAAATATAGTATTTTGCTAAATTTTCTTACAGTTTTTTATTGGTTAAAAAATAGTTTCATCTGAATTAATACGCTAGATGTTATTATTTACCTTCAGTTGTATATCTGGTTCTTTTATGTGCAATTTTAGCTTCTGGTTTTTCAGCAATGAGCTCTGAAGTCAAGAATTCAGCTGCTCCTGCATCGAAGAAAGTATTCCCAATAGCTTTGTCTTTAATGGCCCAAATTACTTCACATCCTTCTATTTCATACCTGAAAGTAATATTAAAGTTACTTCAAGCAATTTCAAAAGTCTCAGCAGACATTGTTGTATCTGCAAATAACAATTCTCTCCTAAGGCACAAGTAAAGAAAATATTTTAAGGAAAACTCAGAAAAAATGATTACACAGAGGATGTTAACACTCTTTCAGGAATAATAAGAGTTAAAGTAGAATCAATAATAAAAGAAGTTTAATCAGTTTACTGAAAGAACATATAAGTGACAAATATATATATACTGAACATCAAAAAAATTTCATTACAATGAATATCATCTCAGTGTCCAATTTCTACAACACAATTATTTAATGTCCCCCAGGTTCCCAGGAGTGAGCAATGTTTTATCTGGTTACAGTGTAATCAGTGATGGATGGCTGGATGGTACATAGCTACCAATCTGAGAGTAGTTTTCTTCTTTGGTAACAGATATTTTATGTACTCAAAGCACATTATGGAAGGAAATCGAAAAACAGATTAGGGTTATAAACTAAAATCTTAACTTTATGATAAAGGAATAATTACCCTGCAGTTAATTCCCCTCATCTCAGAAATTTCCAAGCCATCTAGCCAAAGAAAGATCCAGTTCACAGAAACATCAAGGATCTAAGAGGAAGAAAGGAAAGGACGTGGTACTTAGAAGTCACTTTCCATTATTCATGAGGGAGCCAGGGCTCCTAAGCAGCTGATGTTTTATCTCTAGGTTTGGACACTAAGAATGTGGTTTTTTTAATATCAATTTCACGAAGTCCCTGAAGTCCATTATAACTTACATTATTAATACTTGTTTTGGTATAACTGATGAACTGGGACAATCCTGGACAAAACAGGACATATAGTTATCCTAACTATACTAAGATTTTATTTGAACTTGCTGTGGTAATAAGAGTATTGTATGTTAATGTTATTTTAAACATTTATGGTACAAAGTATTGCCATCTTTATTTCACAGACTGATATAATGTTACTCAGGTTATTTTTAAGACTAATCAATAAATCGATGATAGAAAAAAGGTTTAGTTACATATGACTCTAGGTCACCTTATGTTCATGCTTTTTGGCATATGGTAAAGGAGCCCCATACCTCATCCAATGGGCCTTTGCTTTTCTCTGCTCTCCTATGCCAGCAAAGAATATTTATAGTTACTAAATGTCAGATTATTTGAAGAACAATCTATTTTATGATGCTCAGGTCATATAGTATTACTGATAAGCAGAAAGCAGAATGCAAACATATTGGGTAATAAATTTTATATTTCATTTACATATGGGGACATAGTTACCATGAAATGCTTTCCTTAACTTTTACGTTGGAAATTTCTCTACCATTTTTTGCTATTAAAGTTACATGGCGGTGTAACACACATGAGTATAGCTTAAAATACTTGATGCTTGCCTAGCAGGCCACAGTTACTGTAAGTAACCACAAGTGACTCCTGCACATGCTGGACCGCACAGGACACCCTCTAATCCTCCTCCTCTATGAACTGTGTCCTCAGAAAGATGCATAAGCATGAAGGGACCATCACACACACGGGAAATAACTGCTTTCAGTTTTAAAACAGACAACAGTGAAGTATTACAGTTTTGCGAAGTTATGAAAATCTATGTTTGAAAATGAAAGGATTAACCTATACTTGGAAAGAAGAAAACAGATAATAACTGAAATGAAAGCATACAAAAGAAAATTAGTGTTAGCCTCAGTGGAACATGGGGGCTAGTAATGTCCAGCAAAAGTTTGGGTGTTGTTTTTCATCAAGAAAAGGCAAAGGCCTAACCATTCAGCGAACCTGAACTGACAGAATAGCTCCATACGGGACCTTTCTTAAACTTTCAGAGTTTACTGAGTATAAAATGATGAATTTTATCCAATTACATATTCTCCAATCTCCAACCTAAAGAAAGTGAGGAATAAGATTAAATATTGTAAGACTTTGAATATTTTTTAATGTAAGAAAGCATTTCATTGTAAATAATAATAATAAGTAGTATTAGGTTACACTTTTGGTGAAGCTAATGGAGAACATATGTCATGTGTACATAAGGATTTGAAGCCCCTCTTACAGTAAATCTGTGCCTCTCCCTTTTGGCCGTTTGGTTTGGATACTCTAGTTTTTTCTCTGCATTTCTCTGTACAGTGCCACAAACTTCGTGATTACAATAGTGACCACCACTCCTAGAACTCAGGCAATTTGAGAGTTCTTACCGGCTCCCAATGGGATTCACCATCCTCTAAAAAAAGACGGGTAAAAGCCTACTCTGAGAGGTGGAATGGATCAAATTAAGACAGGGCTTTGGCAGTTTCCTCACTTTGATAAGATTTGTCTGTCCTCTTTGTAGTCAGACCTAACTTTCTGGCCTGAAAAATATCCAGACTATTCCATATGTCACAAAGAAAGTGAATCAATGCTCTGTAGACCACAGTAGGATATTCTTCAATGTTTTTTGAACTTAAAATACCATAAGACAATAATATTTCATATTAATTAATGTGTTCACATTTCACAAACTTCCAAAAACCAAGAGCTGGGAGTACCACATATGCTGAAACAGGAGTCACCACCAACCCTTTGAGTTTCATGAGCCAGACAGGTAACAAGATGAGTGAACCAGGATGGGTATAAGCAATGAGAAGTGGTGTGGATTATGACTAGACATCGCTAAAGGTGTACACATTTAAACTGGTTTCCAATATAGTGCATGCTTATAAAACATATGAGTCAAATCTAGCAGCTCACCAGTGTGATCCTCTGAGCCCTAAAGCATGCCCTAAACTCATGTTCTATAAGGACATTTCCGCAACTATGAATTCCATGAAAGCTAAAAAAAATAGATTTTTTTCCTTGAAAATATATGAAAAACAATTATATTTATCTTTGATTTTCAGGATAACAAAATATTTTCTAGTCTGCCAATAACACAAATCACAGAGCAGTTTTTAAATAATATTTAAATATACTTACACTAATTCAAGTGCGATACCACCATTCCCTATGATCATTATTCTTTTAGCTTTAGTAAGCTGTTTCTGAAACTCCTATATTAAAAAGAAAATAAGTGTTGTCTATAGAGGGCAATACCGGCAGCAAGAAGCCTCACTGCTAATAAATCTCTCTCTCCCACTCTGCCAGGATGCACCCTCCCGATTATATTACAGATGTTCCCCTCTATGTTTCACCCCAAACTGCCTTTGTAACAACGCCTCTCCTGATTTTCCTTGCCTTTTATGTCATCACATTTAGAGCAGTACTTCAGAATTCATCACGAGGCGCTGTCTTTAGTTTACAACATTTCCAACTATTTGACTGAGTCAGTTTACTAACATGTTGATGTATATCCTAGACACGGGATTCTTCTATCCAGTCAGTACTCACTGCAGTGACTCAGCACTTAAACCCTGTAGGAATGAGAAGCCCAGCAGCACGGTGGTTGGGAGCACAGACTCTAGAGTCCCTGGTGCTAGCAGTTTCTCACTTGGGCAAGTTGCTTAGCCTCCTGTGCCTCAGAGTCTTCAACTATAAATGGAAATAAGTGACTCTATCTCAAGGTTTCTGTAAGCATTAAGTAAGATGAGGTAGATAAAGCTGCACGGAGTAGTAGGCACATAATAATATCTAACATTTATTTTTAAAAAACAAGACAGTATTTGGTACTTCCACCTTCCCATCCCCCCAAAAAGGAGACAAGCCAGCGGTCAACCTTATAGCACTTTCGAAAGTACAGGACAGTCCCATTGCTTCTGGATGATGTCTGAATAGCTCAATTCCTCCTCCTATGTCATTACGATTTCTATTAAATTGACCCCAAAATTTATTGTAATGTTCAATAAATAACCACTGAAATTAACTTCTTTAAAATTCTACAAGAAAAAAACCTGAAGTTAATTTTAGCTTCTCCTTCATTGAGGACAGTTAATAATTTAAGAAAGATCTGTAAAGAGCACTGTACATGGAGATGAATGGCAGGAGTTTCAACTATATTTCTGATAAACTTAATAATTACCTTAGTAAAGGTAAATTACAAAATCTCTCCACCTCAGCCTCCTATTTGTAGAGTGGGAGTAATGACTGTCACATAGGATTATGAGGATTCAGTGAGTTCATGTATGTAGAGTGCCTCACTGGAATATAGTTATGAACGCAATCTTTGATAATATGAACCTAAAATGTTTACAAGATAATCGACTTCTTCTAGTTTTCTCTAAATTCCTAATTATTTAAGAATAAGCTGAAAGTAAACATGACCAATTTTCAAGAATATAAAACATTATTACATAAGTGTAAAATCATCACCTCATGGGACAGAACAACAGGCTTGAGGTAAGACAGTACTGTGACTGGAAACCAGGAAGAGCTTCTTGGTAAAAAGGGTCAATAAACCCTGAAACAAATTACCAAAAGACGTATAACGCCGCACAGGTAGTTTCACCTTACTGGGATAGTTATCACTGTTCTTGAGCAGAACAATAAACCAATTGACTTTTTCACTTTTAGGATTCTGACATGATTCGGTACCACAAAGATCTTCTGATTACTAATTTCTTTGCCCAGAAGTAAGTTCAGTAAGTTTTGGATATGCTTTACCTTTCAGGTAAAAGATCATTACATTATTTAGGCTGCAAATCACATATTCCCAATCAGAGTAGATTAATGAATGTGTGCTCAATGTAAGCTGTAACGTTCAGCATAGTTGTTATATCTGGGATATTGCATAATGGAAAGAAAATAGGATAGCTCATGAATAAAAAAAATACAAATTATCAACTAAAAACAAACTGAAATTGGCAGTAACAAAATATTATAACTACTTTCTGGTTTATGGGTCATGAAAACAACAAACCTCTTTTCTCCTACAGTTTAGGAATTTACATTATAAGTAGAACACAATAATTCAAATGTAGAGAAGTATAAGAAATCTTCATGTGTCTTTCCCATGACCCAGCCTCAGAATGTTACCTGAGCACTGTCTGTATCACGGATCCCTAATACATAAGGATTTCCTTCACATATCAACCTTGGTTTAGCTCCGGCACACAGGCAGAGTTTCTTATATACATGCTGACTGCCATCTTCTGTTAAAATGCACTGTAAAAACATAGAGCAATGAAATGGGAAAGGGGAAACATTCATACATGGGTCTCATTTCACTTTAAATTAAACATTCAAGAAGACAAAAGCAAAAAATATATTAAGGTTGCCTCTTGGTGGCACTCGATACTTTGTTACAGCAATTGCAAAGCTAAACTTAAGAATGCATTCTTCAACCCAGTGATTCTTAATCATTTTAGGGCCTTGAACCACTTTGAGAATCTGATGAAAACTAGTTTTTCTCCCATGGAAAAAAGAGGCATGTTCACACAAAATTTTGCATGAAACTTATGGAATCTCATGATGTTTGGAAAGGATATGGACCTCAGGTTAAAAATTAAACAGAAATTCTGAAATAGAACATCCTAATGGACATTTCTATCTCATTGGAAATTACTATCAGAAGAATTAGTGATTTTAACTGTACCATACCTTCATCTCTGTTACAGGTACAAGGGAGTAGTGTGTGGTAGAAGAGGTTACAATATGTGTTCTTAATCTAAAAAGATGAGAAGTGCCAAACAACTACTTATATACTTAAGTATCAATAGCAATCATTTAACCAGCAAACTACATGCTCTTTGGGGATTATATTTTCACATAAGTGACATACATGTTAACCTGAAATCTTAGGATGTACTGGGGTTTTAAAGTTATTTATACTAATTTTTAGTAACATAAAGGTGAGTCTAAAAAATACATATTAGAGACCCACTGTTTTTGTTCCTTAATAGTGAATGAAAATCTACAGATCAGTAGTAGCATTTAGAAAGCAGATATACCTAAGTACATGTTACTACGAGAGATGTTGGACTTGGTTGGAGTGGTGTTGGAGATGTTGGACTTTTGTGCCATGAGTTTGGAATTATAAAACTTGGCAAATCAAAACATAGAACTTACTACCCATTCCGACATTTGTTACCCGTTAACTCTTCAGCTGCATAAAACCAATAATCCAATATGGTATAATCCATAGAGAAATTTCATGTAAGTCTTCTTTCAGATAATCTGGTTAGAATTTTATCTGACAAACAGAAGTTAGTTATAGGCACTGGCCTAATTTAAAAAGTATTCGCATTTAGCTACTGTGAAAACATAGACAAAAACTCTTCATTGGCTACTGTTAAACTTTTGGAAGTAGACATGGAAGTAAAACATTATCTCTAATTCAATAAAGAATATAAAGGACAGGTAATGAGACATTATCTCATTGTAGGACACTTTTTAAATGATAATGGGTGGCATTCTGATTCAGTCAAATGTCCTAATATATGTAAATTCCCTCACAATTCATTAGTATACTTTTAAGTTTACTTCAATTTTCAAATTAATTGACGTGGATGTTATATGGAATAAGTACTACTACTATAAGTATTAGGATATTACTCTGGTTTTTGGATTCAGATTTTTAATTCTTTTTCATAAAACTCAGTACTTTTTCTTAATTTTTTTTCCCCTGTCAAATTATTTGTTTCAAATGTGATGTACACGTGTTTTATCTTTAAGGGAGAATTCATAAAATTAGAGTGGCTTTAGAGAAACTACTACAAACTCTACTTCCCATCTTGCCTAGAGCTCATGACGATGATCTGGTAACATCCTTTCTTGAGACTACCTTATTCCTGAGACTCTTAGCTTGGGCCTTGTATCATTTTGGACTATTGCAAATACCTTGTAATTAGGTTGTTGGCCACTAGCCACTCACTCCACCCCAGTTCGACCTTGACGATGCTGTCAGATATATCTTTCTAAAAGAACATCTATTTCATCATCCCTGCCCCACTTAAAATCTCTTTACTATTTCTCTATTGACAATAAAATAAACTCAATTTCTTAGCATGACATAAGAAGCTCTTCACAATCTTATTTCCTTTTTTCTCTGGCCTTGTCTGCCAAGCTCCTTTACTTATCTGCACCCCAATCCCCCTGACAACCTCACTGTTCCACAAGCCCCTTTTCCTTTCTTGGGGTCTTTGAAACATGCAATGTCCTCTTCCTGGAATGCCCTTTTGCATCTGCAGAACTGTTAATTCATCCATCTTTTAAAACACAGCTCAAATATTACTGAATCTGTGAAGTCTTCTTAAATATCTAATATCAGAACTTCGGTAATATTTCAAAGGCTGTTTTTCACATGTCCATATAATTATACGTATGCATGGCTATATTCCCTATGACACAGAGCTCTCAGGAGCAGGTTCCTTTTATAATTGCCATTGTGTCCCAGCACTTAATGTAGTGCCCAGAAAACAGGAGACACTATATAAATGTTAATGCTAATTTGAAGGTAAAACCTAATATGGCAAACTAAACTAATCGTATAGTCCCAAAAAACTCACAAAAAGGTATACGTTTTTCTAATAATAATGGAAATCGACATCACTAAAATTTAAATGCTGGGGACTTTGGTGGTGGCACAGATGGGGTCAAAGGAAGGCAGGCAAAACCTCACCAAGGTGTAACAACGGAAAATGTCATTAGGAAAAGAATTCTCTTACATGTTCTTCACTCTTCAGTTGCTTTACTCCAGACTCTATAACCTTAATGTTGGGAAAGCGCTTTTCTAACATGGTACTTGGTTGTTCTTCAACGTCAAATTCTTCCAACACTTTAGAAACCTGTATTAGATAAAAAAAGTAAAAGTATACATTTAAAAAATGATTTTCTTTCAAGAATTTAAAATAATAAAAATACTTTCATTTCTGTTTTATATACCAATTCCATGTTCATAAAACAAAAAAGTTGGCCAACTGCACCATATATAGTGGAAAGAGGGCTAGACTCTGCATTTTAACACTTGAACTCAAATACTAATCCCACAACTTTTGGGCAAGTCAGGTAGGTCACTGAGCCTTAGTTTCCTGGCCTGTAAAACGGGGCTGCTCACTGACAAAATGAGGGCTAACACTGCTTATTTCTATATGCTTTAAACAAACAGCTTATCTGTTTCCTTATCCTTGCAACTTTCTCTTTCCACTTACTAGCTAACCTTACTGTGATCTGGTCTTTGGACTCTTCTCTCCTGTTCTCCAAACCATCAGCATCCTCTCAGACTCACTTCCCCTCCTATCTTGCTAAGACTCCACTGTGGATCATTTCACCAAATGTCTAAGCCCTTTATTTCCTTGCTCTCTTATCCTTAACCATTAATTACCCTGAAAACTCCCAACCATAGATCAAACTAGCTGCTTTCTCTAGTCCCATACCAGGTCTGCTATAGAAGAACCACACACCTTACAGATTGGGATCCGACCTTAGCTGTTCCTTAAACATTACATGGAAATCCTACTACATGCCCAGCAGTTCTCAAACCTTTTAGTCTCAAGACCCCTTTACACTCTTACAAATGACTGAGGACCCCAATGGGTTTTTGTTTGTTTTGAGTTATACCTAGCAATATTTGCTGCATTAGAAATTAAATCTGAGGAAAAGTTTAAATATTTCTTAATTTAATTAAAAGTAACAATAATAAATCCATGTTAAATATACTCAATGAAAAATAACGTTTTCTAAAACAAAACAAATTGAGAAGAATGGCACTGTTCTACATTTTTTAAAAACCTCTTTAATGTCTGGCTTAGTAGTAGATAGCTCCTCCATTCTGCATCTGCATTCAAACTATTGCACCATGTTGTTTTTGTCTTACACAAATATGCAGCCCTTTCAAATAACTACATTCTTCTTTGATGCCACACTATGACTCAACAAGTGATGGTTTCTTAAAGATTAGATGCAATGTAGAATTTAAAACCACATCAAAGAATCCTTCCTACTCTGTTCCTGGAAATCCATTGGACCATCCTGCACTTTGAATGCATCTTCTAACATCACACATTGGTCATGTGGACAATACTGGTTCAGTTACGGAGGTCTTCCAAATATTGACATATTTCATAGCAATATAATATTAAAAAATCACATTTATCATCACCAACAATCTCATCAGTAAAGTCTTTAAGTACTTTGAGACTCACAGTGAAGAATGAGTTTTCCAAAATTTTCAATTTTTGCTTGAAAGCTCTAATTTTGTCATATTGGCAACAAGTTCTGTCAGCTGTTTTCCTTGAAGTAAAAGGCTTACTTCATTCATTTTCCAAATACGAATGACCAGTTTGTCAGTTGTTCTTTCAGGAAAAATTGATGGTCCATGATAAAAAATAGCTAGTTCATCTTGCAACTCAGCAACTGCACAACTGCTTTTCCTTGAGACAACACTGAACTCTTGTATGTAGAAGTGCTTTATGCACACATCCCAGTTCATCATACAGAATATTAGCAAGATGTGCACTTGAGAGTCAAGATTTAATACAATTAACATTTTTTAATGGATTTTACTTTTTTAAACTCACTGTGTGGCAGTGAAGAATACAATGACTACTACTACAGTTTAGCCACCATTGCTTTTCTACCATCAGTGCAAATGTTAACATAGTGAGAATAAATAACATCTTAGAAGAATAAATAACATATTCCAGTCCCTCAGTGACTTTTTCAAACTTTCACCATTCTATGTTCCCCAAACTTAATTCAGCCTCTTTATTTTCAGCAAATCACCTTACTTCTATGTTTAAAGCAGCTACTAAGAACTGTTACCACTTCTTTCCCATTATCTATAAATTTCTCTGCTATCAGTCCCTTTCCTTGACCTACTCCCAACCTTTCAAAGTGAATCCATTAATTTGTGCTCCATTTCACATTTCTCACTTTTTCAGGGTTCTTTCAATGCAACCTCCTAAGTATTGCATTCCTTGCTTCTAAAAGGCAGGCTTTGGCATTCATTCACAATGTGTTATATGTATAAAAATATGCATATATTGGCCACTATAGGATAATTATATTGTATGATTACTATTCTTGCATATTTGTTGCCCCAATAGAAAGTAACCATCTGAGAAGGTTATACTCATTAACTATGAGGACTCCAGAGCCAAAGTGCCTGTATTCAAAACCTGACTATACACACCTTCAAAATTTACCTAACCTCACTGTGACTCATTTACATTATCTGTAAAGTGAGGATAATATAAGAACGTGCTTCATAAGGTTAAAAATTAAATACATTAATATATTTAAAACATTTAGAAGAGTGCTTAGTGTATTGTTAAGTGCTCCATAAATAATGTTATTATTAATCTTTTTCTCCTTTAAAAGTTACTTAAGTCATGAATACATGCTATTTTCAACACTAAACAAATAACACATAATATAGAATAAAATGCTAAAGTCCCTCTTTACCGCTCTCCAAATCTCACACTTCCCCCTACCCCAGAGATAACCACTAATGACTTTTTGGTGTATGTTCTATACTTTTAATCTCTGTATCCTGGGTGCCTAGCACATAGATGCTCAATAAATAATAAAAAGGATGCAATTTCTAACTTCTAAACACTAAGAATAACTGACATTTGCATGTTTGTTATTTTAATGCACTTTTACATATATTAGTATAATAAGTCCTCACCTAAAATCATCAATAGGTTCTGCAACTTTAAATAAAATGACGTACAACAAAACCAATTTTACCATAGGCTAACTGACATAAACAAGAGTTAAGTTCTTATGGCATCTCTTCAACATTTTAACAAAATAACATTGACCGAAACAATGTTACTTAAGAACCTGCTGTGCATCTTAAGCCCACAACTTTATTAAGTAAGCAAGGAATGTATTCTAATATTACAGGTGAAAAAACTCGATACAGAGACTTACCAAGGCTACACAGCCAGTGAGTAACAGAATTAGGCCTAGAACCCAAGTTTTCTTCTATTGTACAAAACTTACAAAATTGCCAAAAACTGAACTCAAGTCTTAAAACTCTGGCATGATTACATCAAATTAAGTCTTCTGGAAAGACATTAGATCTAGCTATACATCTTTCTCTTATACAGTAGAACCTTGGATTGCAAGTAACTTGGTTTGCGAGTGTTCCGCAAGACGAGCAAACATTTCTTTTAGGTTGGTGCAAAAGTAATAGCGCTATAGTAATGGCGCTATTACTTTTGCACCAACGTAACAGTACATTTTAACTTGGTAAACGAGCGATGTCTTGGAATATGAGTAGTTTGTTTCCAGAACGAATTATGCTCGCAAACCGAGGTATTACTGTATATGTGTGCTTAAGCTTGTAATTAAATATATGCTTTTTTCTTTTAGAGATTATTAACAGCCATAATTGTTCTCTGGTTTTTCCCAATCCCATAACTTTTTGGCTATACCTAGGTACATACTAAGATAGCTAACATATCTCTAGGCAGGTTAAAAAGGAACAATATGGAACTAACTTACCCTTGGTCTTAGGGGTTAATGTGAACTTTACCGGTTTACATATGAGAATGATGTGGGTTAACTGTATATTGATCTCTTCCCTGGGAGACAATATACAAAATAACTTTTATAAAATATAATTTAAGATTGGAAAGTATGTCTGTGGATGATGTGTGGTTTTTCTTCCTTGACATCAAGTCTATTAACCTTTACATGAATAAATAATAAATCTTAGACAAAATGCAAAAAAATGTATATTCTATTATCAGGATATTACACAGAAAACGTGTATTAAATAAATCAGAGACTATGGTAGCAGTCTTCACTGAAGTATGGAAAGAAAAGATTTGATTTACTCCTTTTTATTCATTTATTTTTTGCATAGACATCATAACACTCATAATTGTAGCCATTGTAGCACATTTCATAGCATCATTCCCCAAAAGAATCTTATTTTAAATTTTCTGAAAAGTAATTCAGAGTGGGAGGAAAAAATAGACAAGACTAGATTCAACTCAATATCATTCTGGGAGCTTTTGGTATTCAATCTGAATGATTCTAAACTTTGAGCTATGATTTAAAAATGAATATCAAAAGAACATTTGTTATTTTAAGCAATTAAAATACTACAGTTAACACTAACTGCTATATAAGTTACTGCAATTTTTAGAAATTAATACTAAAAACATTATACAAAGGCGCTTACCTGCTTGAAATTTGTAACTGCTTTAATAACAGGAGAAGCTGTTATCAGGAGAATATCTTCTGATGGAAAGTGAATCGCCAACTTATTTTTAAAAAAGTAGGAAAAAATATGATACATAACTTTAGATATTAGTATATATATAGTATGGGGGATAAAATAGGGGTAATGCAATTTTAATAAAGTTATTAACCTAGGAAACTTAAAAACTCATTATCCCTCATCTAAAGATTTCCATTATCCTGGGTCTTGTTCATATTTATGGGGTAGTGATGAGTAGTGTTCAACTCTGATATTGATTAAAACGATTAATACATTTACACTAAACACTAACAAAGATCTGAATAAGAAAAGTGACATAAAGAGCTATTCCTTATTTAAACTATCTTATATGCCAATTTAAGTTATCATGCAGAGGATAAGAAGAAACTATCTTCGTAATTAACAATTAAACCAACTTCTATTTATTGTAAAATATTTTAATTTGCCTTCAGTGGGATAAGATTACAGTAGCAAACCCTCAATAAGAAACACTGAGAATCTTGGCCTGACTTTTCCTAAAGGCTTTGGCACTCCTATCCTGCCTTTTCCAAATGCTCGATCAGTATATATTCTGGAAAGATCAAGCCATTTTAATATTAGCCTTAACAAAATTCAGTGCTTTAATTCACTATCGCGTCATCATTTTCCCCTAGCTACAAACATCTTTTTCTCACTTTAAACTTCTTGAAAGCATCTTCCTAACTCATGTTCGTCAATTCCAGCAGCCTCTATTTCTATCCCTACTATATACCATTAAAACCGAGCATGTGCACTTCACCTATACATTCTTAAAACCCACAGATTCTTTTTACTATCACCTTAATTAGCCTTTCAGTAACACCTGACAATATTATCACTCTCCCCATCTTTCTTTCCTTTGGATATTCTGTAATTTTTCCCCTGCTTGCTGTTTCTATTGCTAAACCAGGCCCTCAAAACTTCCTTAAACTACGAAAATCACCTTTAAATTGGCCTTCCAGTCTCATATTCAACAACTGCTCCTGCCACACACATTATAACTAATCATCTTTCAAGAACGTTCATTTGATAACCGTACCCCAATGCTCAAAATCATCTATTTATAAGTTCTTGTTAAATTCGTAGCGTGACTTTTAAGATCCCTTATGATCTGGTTTCTGCCAAGCTTCCTGGCTTCATCTCTGCCTACTTCCCCCAAGCACCATCTGGTGCCAATGTTGATCCACCTGAAATTATACTGTTGCCTCCCTTTGGAATGTCTCTTTTCTTGTCTACCTGGTGACCTTTGGCTCATTCTTCCACACTGAGACAAAAGGATATCTCCTTTAAAAAAGGATATGTCTTCCCTAATTCACTCCCTACCAACTCCACAGGCAGCCCTAAGATAGCAAACACAGTGTCGAAATGATTTATTTACGTCTTTCCACTAGTCTGCGAGTACCTAAAAAGGAGGTACTATGCTGTTTATATTTGGCTAATCAGCCCTTAGTACAGTGCCTGGATCACTGGTGAGTAAACAGAAAATACACATCCAAAGATTAAAAGTTAAAAAAAACAAAACTTTAATTTCTTGCACTATTTCTTATGACTTCAGTGATTCCTTATGTTTTTATCAAAATAACTTAGCCCTCTTTGGAATATCTGTATATATACAGAGGGTGCCAAAAAATGGTTTTTTATCCATATTTTAAGAAAGGAAAACTGTATTAAAATTGTAATACTTACTATATACCAATAATAAAAGATGAATACAAGTCACATTTGACTTCTGCAATTACAAGAGGTGCTCAAAGTGGTTACCATCAGTGTAATTTTAAGACAGCTTTTTTCCTTTCTTAAAATGTGTATACATTTTTTCGGCACCCTCTGTATATAGAGTCTGATTGTTCACTGAATCAGAAAAGCATTCCCTGGCTGCATTTAATCCCTTGCCGGTTGTTTTACAAAACTCTACTAGAGATGAAATCTCTTCCATCTTGGGAGTTCAAAACACAGGAAACTTAATGTGAGGGTTACGATGCACTAAGGACTTGGCACCTATCTGGAAGCGGAATGAAAAGAGGGCTGACTTTTCTGACCAAGGGCTTCCTAGTGACAAGCCCTCCGGTCTGCCCTGACGTTACTAGGACCCGGGCCTGGTTCCGTCAGCGTTGGGGGTCTCCCCTACTAACTGAATCGCCACCCCTCCTCTATGTGCCTGAGGTGGACCTCGCGAGGAACCAAAGACATCATCTGAGGGCCACCACGCAGCCTCTAATACCTGGGAGCAAGGAGAGCCGGGGAAAAGCAAGCGTCCAAAGAGGGACCTAGAAGGACAAGGGGAAGGGGCAGCAGCGGAGCCCGCCCTACCTGCTCCGCACAGGTGACACCCGCGATGCCACCGCCGACCACTACGAACTTCCCCGCCGCCGAAGGAGGGGGCGCTGCCTCCATGCTGTAAGCCTTCTCAGGGTTTACGGACGACAGCGGGGAAGCCGGGGAAGTTTACATTCCGAAAGAGGAAGTCGCGGGGCGGGGCCGCTTCCGGTGCCACGAAGCCGACCTACGGGTGCCCAGGAGCCCACGTTCAGCCCCTTTGCCTAGCGGCGCTGGGCTGCTGTGCCGAAGCCCAGAGGGAGTTCCTTGATCCCAGGGCTTTGCGTTGGTTACTACTGTCACACCTGAATGTAGTTTTTTCACGTAGATTTGATAAAGAGCAGACAAAAGGAACTGGGTCGGCAAAAGACACTTGGCAAATTGTCTCAAGACCGACCCTTGTTCTCACGGTGCAGAGCACTGTTAAAATAAATAAAATGCGCTGAAGTTCTCTCTGTAACGTCCATTGAGAAATTAGACATCTTAAGACGACACAGGGTCCACAATGGGCTCTAGGGAAACTCACTCACCCTTTCCCCCCAGCAAACTCTGAAAGTGCATCGGACCCTAACATAGCATTCATTCTCTTCTCAGCTGTCAGACCATCTAGCTAGCCACATCGGGCCTTCAACCGAATGAGGTGCCAGTTCTTGTGTCCCTCAGACTCCAGGGGATATAGATATAGCCCTCTAAAAGATTCCTCTTTAAAAATTTTTTAAAATATTTTGTATTAAAATAGAGCTAACATATGGGTGTACATCATAGTTATTGAACAGTACCCAGCCGGCACTATACAGCGTTATTACCACATTATGGATTATATCCCCTATGCTAAAGAAGTGATCACCATGATGAGTCCAGGAACCATATGACACTATACCACGCTATCACAATATTATTGACTATATTTCCTGTGCTGTATATTACATCCCCAAGACTTATTTGTTTTATATCTGGAATTTTCAACCTCTTACTCTTCTTTATCTTTTTGCCCTGTTTAAATTTTTCAGTTAGAATTGACATTCAATATTATTTTATATTAGTTTCAGGTGTACAGCGTAGTGGTTAGACATTTTTTATAATTTAGGAATTGATCCCCCTGACTATACACTATACATAGGTATTACCATAATATTGATTTTATTCCCTGTACTTTACATCCCTGTGACTATTTTATAACTACCAATGTATAGTTCTTAATCCCTTCACCTTTTTCACCCTACCCCCAACTCCCCTCCCATCCATCATCCAGATAGAACTAGTACCGATCTGACACCATACATACTTATTACAATATTATTGATTATATTCCTTATGCTATACCCTTACATCTCCATGACTACTGTGTAACAACCAATTTGTACTTCTTTTTTAAAAGATTTTATTGGGGAATTGGGGGAAGGGGAACAGACAAGTTGCTGTCATTTTGTTCTTCATTCTAGTTGTGGAGGACATTGATTCACTGGCCCAAGTTGGCACCATCATTGCGCTCTTCCCGGGTGAGGCAGGTCAGTCGCCGGCTTCTGGATGGCTGCTCACTGCGGCTGCTGGCTGCTCACGCTGGCTGCTGGCCACACACGGTAGCCCATGGCATCCCACTGCAGCAGGGGCTGCAGCCTACACCGGCGCCGGCGACTCATGGCAACCCAGCTCCAGGTTGAGCTGTTGTTCAGCATCTTAGCTGTGGAGGGCAGTGTCACTGGCCCTCATATGTGGGATCCAAACCGGGGCCCTCTGGCGTCCCAAGCCAGTTCTTAACCATCGTGCCACTCGGCCGGCCCCAGTTTGTACTTCTTAATCCTTTTTCACCCACCCCCAAAACCCCTCCCATCTGGCAACTATCAAAATGTTCTCTGTTCTATGAGTTTGTTTCTGCTTTATTTATTTGTTTTGTTCTTCAGATTCCACTTATAAATGAAATCATATGACATTCGTCTTTCACTGTCTGACTTACTACCCTCAGAGCAATACCCTGTAGGTTTATTCACGTTGTTACAGAAGGCAAAATTTCATTATTTTTTAAGGCTGAGTAATATTCTATTTGTGTGTGTGTGTGTGTGTGTGTGTGTGTGTATGTATACCATGACTTCTGACAACCATATATATACATACACACATATATCACCTGTTCTTTATCCATTCATCCATTCGGGGACACCCAGGTTGCCTTTATATCTTGGCTATTATAAATAACGCTTCAATGAACATATGGATTAGCATGTCCCTTCAAATTAGCATTTTGGGTTTCTTCGGATAAATACCCAGCAGTGGAATTACTAGGTCCATCTTTGTCTCTTGTGTAGCCTTTGTTTTAAAGTTTGCTTTGTCTGGTATAAGTATTGCTACTCCAGCTTTTTGTTTGTTGTTTGTTTCCATTTTAATGAAATATCTTTTCCCATTCCTTTACTTTCAATCTATGTGTGTCTTCTGATTTGAAATGAGTCTCTTGTAGGCAGCATATCTTGTTTTCTTATTCATTCAGCTCCCCTATCTTTTGATTGGAGCATTTAATCCATTTATATTGAAAGTAATTATTGATAGGTATGCAGTTATTGTAATTTTATTATATTTATATAATATTTATTATATTATATATATATTTCATCTTAAAGAAGTCCCTCTATTATTTCTTTTTTTTTAAGATTTTATTGGGGAATTGGGGGAGGAGAACAGCGCTGGGGAGTTGGGGGAAGGGGAACAGACAAGTTGCTGTCCTTTTGTTCTTCAGTCTAGTTGTGCAGGACATTGCTTCACTGGCCCAAGTTGGCACCATCATTGCGCTCTTCCCGGGTGAGGCAGGTCAGTCGCCAGCTTCTGGACAGCTGCTCACAGTGGTTGCTGGCGGCTCACGCTGGCTGCTGACTACACACGGTAGCCCATGGCAACCCACTGCAGCAGGGGCTGCAGCCTACACCGTAGCCGGTAATTCATGGCAACCCAGCTCCAGGTTGAGCTGTTGTTCAGCATCTTAGCTGTAGAGGGCAGTGTCACTGGCCATTATATGTGGGATCCAAACCAGGGCCCTCTGGTGTCCCAAGCCAGCTCTTAACCAACGCAACACTCAGCCAGCCCTATTATTTCTTATAATGCTGGTTTTGTGGTGATGAACTCCTTAAGCTTTTTCTTGTCTGGGAAGCTCTTTATCTGTACTTTGATTCTAAATGAAAGCTTTGCTGGGTAGAGTAATCTTTGTTGTAGGTCCTTTCTTTTCACCACTTTCAATGTTTCTTGCCAATCCTTTCTGGCCTGAAAAGTTTCTGTTGAGAAATCAGTTGACAGTCTTATGAGAGCTCCCTTGTGGGTAGCTAACTGCTTTTCTCTTGCTGCTTTGAAGTTTCTCTCTTTGTCTTTAACCTGTGGCATTTTAATTATGATGTGTGTTGGTGTGGACCTCTTTGGGTTCATCTTGTTTGGGACTGTCTGCACTTCCTGGGCTTGTATATGTATTTCCTTTGACAGGTTAGGAAAGTTTTCTGTCATTATTTCATCAAATAGGTTTTTAATTATTTGCTGTCTTTTTTTCTCTTTCTTGTACCCCTATAATGCGAATGTTGGCACACTTGATGTTGTCCCATAGATCCCTTAAACTCTCCTCAATTTTTTGGATACTTTTTTTTTTTTTTTTGCTGTTTAGATTGGGTGTTTTCTGCTACCTTATCTTCTAAGTCACTGATTCGATCCTCTGCTTCATCTAATCTACTGTTGATTCCCTCTAATGCATTCTTTATTTTCATTATTGTATTCTTTATTTCAGATTGCTTCTTTTTTATGTTTTCTATCTCTTTATGGAAGTTCTTCCTGAGATCCTTGAGCACCCTTATAACCAGTGTTTGGAACTCTGCATCTGGTAGTTTGCTTGTCTCCATTTTGTTTACTTCTTTTTCTGGAATTTTCTTCTGTTATTTTATTTGGGACATGTTTCTTTGTCTCCCCATTTTGACTGCCATCCTGTGTTTGTTTCTATGTATTAGGTAGGGCTGCTATGCCTCCCATTCTTAGTACAGTGGCCTTATGTAGTAGGTGTTCTGTGGGGCTCAGTGGTACAGTTTTCTTGTTCACCTGAGCCCAGAACCTCAGGTGTGTTCCTTTTGTGGGTTGTGTGTGCCCTCCTGTTGTAGTTGATCCCCAGTTGCTATTTGCAAGTCAATGAAAGGGATTGACCCTCAGAGCTCACTGGTTGTGAGGACTGGCCATGACTACAGTGAAGGAGTCATGGTACAGAGGCTGAGATTCACAGAGGAGGACCTGTCTCAGCAGGGCTCTGGTGCCTGCCCAATATGCCCCTTGGGTGTATCATCCTTGGAGGTGGCTAGATGATGCTTCAGCTTGTTTTGAAATTGGCCACCGGGGGCACCAGCCCCAGGGCCACCTCACAGGGGACTTGCTGCAGGTCAATTTCAGCAGTAGCCTGAGCCCCACCTGGGGCCACCTGGCAGGAGCCACAAAGAAATGCACAGGTGGACACTGTCTTTGCCATGCTTGGAAGTGTTTTGAAAGGCCAAGCCACAAATTAAGGCCAGCTGCTACTAGTGCTGGGCTTAAGACTGCTCAGCCAGAGGTACAGGACATGTTCAATAGAGATGCTGCTTGTCTGGGTTCCATGAACCTTTGAGAGACCCTAGGAAGGTCTACAACATGAGGTAAGGCAGGCGGTTTGTACAAAAAAGCCATGGAAGCAGCTTTGATGTGCCCGGATGTTGGGGCGGGGCGGGGTCTCACATTACCAAGGTGTGGGGAATGAATGGCATTACCCAGCTTGATGGAGACTCAGATATGGAGTCCACCTGCGTCTGCATGCTGGGAAGGGGGAGGGCTCAACAAAGAAACAACAGCCTCTGCCAACTCCTTCTCCCAGAGAAAGCTGCCCCTCCAGCTCCAGTCCTGAAGCCAGACAACTCAGTTCCCCAGCATGTGTCCCTGCTGCCTCTCCAGCTGCTGCCCCAGTGCTGGAGTTCTAAGCGAGTGATTCTGTTGGTAAGTCCTTGTGTTTGGGATTCTAGTTGCTCTTCATCTCACTCAGTCATCATGTCTGCTGGTTTTCACAACCAGAAATCATGAGGACTTTTTTCCCAATGCTGGAAACATGTGCTGGGGAGAGTCTGGGATCCCTCACTCCTCCGGGAGAACCTCTACAGTTGAGATATCCCTCCCAATTTTTAATGGTCATACGCAGGTGTGGGACTAGCCTGTTCCACATCTCTGCCCCTCCTATTAATCTTGAGGTGGCTGCTTCTGCATGTCCTTAGTTGTAGGACTGTGGTCCAGCAAGATTTTAGGTGATTCTCAATGATGGTTGTTTTGTAGTTTAGTTGTCATTTTGATATGATTGTGAGAGAAGGTAAGCACAGCGTTTATCTACTGTGCCATCTTCAGAGGAAGTAAATACATCTCTTGAAATCTTCCTCATTTATGCTCGGGACAGGCCTTGTTGGGGTTTGAATTTTTTGCTAGTGCCAAAGGTGGGCATGCCCAAATTTTCTCAACTTGCCTTTGTGTGGGGCAGAAGGGAAAAGGGTGAGGCTTCAAGGCTGTCAGCAAACATCAAAAATGGAGTCGGGCTCTAACAATAGGTAGCCTTCTTGTGGTTTCCAACTCTCTTTGGTAGGTTTATAAAATTTCCAAGGTCTTCGCAAGCCATACAGGGGAGCTTCATAGTTCAATTTCAAAACATATTACCAGAAAATGTTCTTATTAAATTATAAGTACACAAGGAAATTCCAAAGCTAAATACAAATTCTTTTTATTATCCCCCAATTTTCTATTATAAGAAATTGAGAATTATCTTTAGCCTTTTCAACTTTTTGAGTCATGATTAAAATTTCCAAAAGATATCCTTCACAGTATGAAATGATATTATGACACAATTTGCCTATCCTTTTCTGTATACTCCAAAGAATATTAGGTTTGGACCTTATAATAGCTTTCATGCTATTTTTGAATAAAACATCTCTACTTATATTCCATGGCATTTATTTGTTAACTGCTATATTTTCCACATATAAAATTATTGTGACAACACTTGAAGGAATTATTATTTAATTATCTTGGTGCTTAATTAGTTCCCATTTTGGCATGCAAGGCAACATTTTAATATCAGCTACATTGTAGATAAGAGAAATTCAGATTGTTTTCTCACAAATAATAGAGCATTTTTCACAGCTAGTTATTATACTAAGGGAAGAGAAAGGAACAACACTCTGTGTTTATAATTTTTATTTATTAAAATCACTTGTATTGCCCATAAAATAAATAAAGGCATAAAGACGGTAAAGCACATTTCCTTCCAAATGAGAAAAATGTTAAATTATGGTATCAAATGGATGTAGCTAATTTATTTCAGTTGATATAAAACACTGAAATTAGAAATACATTGTACCTCTTTAAGAATTTTGTGTGTTTTAAACAGAAAAATATTTCTATTGTTTCAAATAATTCTGCAAATAGTGCATTATCTATTCATTTATTTTAAGTTGAAGTTAAGCCAACACAGATTTACATGAAAGTTTAAGTAAATTTCTCTTTTTTAGTCTTGAAAATTTGTTTAGGTTTACATGAGACTTCAGAATTTTAGATGTAAAATGATTTTTACTCAATTTATGTATGGTAACAACAATGATACACATTGAGTACGCTTGCCCCAACACATCAAGCTAGAAGTGAAAAGAAAGTCTCATTTTATCATTAGTCTTGGGAGATATAAGTTTAGCCAATTTCTGTTTAGTTCAGGTCTGGTCATTTATTGTATGGATCACATTTTGAAGAACAGCTGTTTTTAAAGAAAACATTTTGTATAACACCAAAAAGTTATTATTTTGGCTGTGAAACTGTATTCACAGAGGGAAATTTTTTTCTTCAGGAAGGTGAATCATTTGTTTAAAGAGACACATCAGCTGGCTGTGCTGTGGTTCATTTTTTGACATCTTTGAACTAATGTAAAATTTTGTCAGTTATACAATAGTTACAGCTCTAGAGAATTGGACATCCATTTCTTTCTTCCTTTCTTTTGCCCCAGCCATCTGCCCCAGGAACCTACATGATCTTTTCTGTATTTATCAATGTTCTTGTTGAAAAAAAATGTTAGTCAATTATCAGATGGCCATGACTTATGGAAACATAATGTAACTCCCTTTCTCACTTTAAAAGGTCATTCAGAAATGTGTCAAAACATCTTACAAACCTAGTACAATTGCAAAACATGAATAACTCTTTTAACAATATACCTGTTTTCCCTTATATCTCTAGGTCCTTTTTCTCTCTTTCCTATGATGATCCAGTTTTTTTCCACCTGCACTTAAGTCCACTTGTTTTTGAAAGCTCTATTCTCTAAGAAGTTCTCTTCCTTTCCTGTACTGCCTTTATCAGCACATCTGTTCCTAGTTGCTCATCGAATACACATTGTCCCCTTCTTCCTTACTAATAGAATCCCAATTTTGTTTAAATTGTCAATGCGCTACCTAAAAATATCTTTTTCCAGACACTTCGGCAGCTGGGGTGGCCACGTGACAGTTCTGGCCAATGAGTAGTGCAAATCAGCCAGGGATTTGGGGAAAGCCTTTGTTCTCCTGATAGAGGAACCACTAGCTCCTCCTCTTCTCTTTTTCCTTCTTCTTCCCTGGAATGTGGATGTGAGATTAGGGTTACAGAGGAGCTATCTTGCAACCGTAAGATCACAGATATGAAAATAAAGATGTATTTGTTAATAATGTAGAGGGGAGAAGGTGGAAGGATCCTTTTCTAAAGACTTAATCAAGCTGTTTTTTAAACACTGGATTGCCTACCTACAGGCCTCTTGTTGCTTGAGGCAAATAAATTGCTGTATGTTTTAAGCCACTATTAGTTTTCTGTGCTTACCGCTGAACATAATTCTAACCTAGCCCCCTTTTATTTAATTACATAAGCACAGAAATATTTGATTCACTCCAATATATTTAAGCCATATTTATTCCTATTACTCATCTCTGATTTCCCTTCAATGTGCGATATGAAAGTGAGCAAAACTGAAGGCAACATTCTGTATTATTTGCAAAATCAAAGAAATTGCTTTTAGTCCAAAACAGTTCAATGATTTATTCTGGCATTTCTCACTGTGATTTATCTGCGACATTTTGCTGCAGGCATGATGTGATTTACAATTTGGGGACTTCATTGACAGTTTGATTTTATTATGTCATTCCTGATCACACTGGTGTCAATTTAAGTTAATCACTCTTGAAAACTCAGTTCAAATTTATCTTTTTGTGAATTTACTTTATGAGAAGGAATGACATATTTTATCATACATAGATTTTAATTTGCTAGCCTTTCTATAGTGAGGTTGCTTAGCAATAAGCAGGAAGTAGGCCAATGTTCAGACTAACATAATTAATACTTGTGTGTACCTATATGTATATCTACATCTAGATCTGTATTTGCATATCCATACAAGGTTGGACAATTAACTTTGTGAACTCATCCTAGAAAAAGTGCTACACACCTCATTGCTGAATATCACTATAGTCACCTTTGAAGTACTCCCCTTGGGAACTTATGCACTGATGCCAGTGCCTAGATCACCCTTCAAAGCAATTTTGGAACACTTTCTGGAATGGCCATCAGAGCTGTTGTCATATTACACTTGATGTCCTGAATGTCATCAAAATGTTTTCCTTTCAATATTTTTTTATCTTCGGGTAAAGAAAGAAGTCATTGGGGGCCAAGTCAGGTGAGCAGGGAGAGTGTTCCAATACAGTTATTTGTTTACTGGCTAAAAACTCCCTCAGAGACAGTGCTATGTGAGCTGGTGCATTGTTGTGATGCAAGAACCGAGAATTGTTGGCAAAAAGTTCAGGTCATCTAACTTTTTCACGCAGCCTTTTCAGCACTTCCAAATAATAAACTTGGTTAACTGTATGTCCATTTGGTACAAATTCATAATGAATAATCCCTCTGATATCAAAAAAGGTTAGCAACATCATTGCAACAGGTTCACAAATTTAATGATCAGGTTTCGTATTTGTATTTAGATCTGATTGATATATCAAATAGTTGTATAAATATAATTGTATCGATGGCAATGGCTTTGTTTCCCTCCCAATCATCATGGATTCTATTTAAT
Source organism: Hipposideros armiger (assembly GCF_001890085.2). Taxonomy (NCBI): domain Eukaryota; kingdom Metazoa; phylum Chordata; class Mammalia; order Chiroptera; family Hipposideridae; genus Hipposideros; species Hipposideros armiger. The sequence continues at coordinate 41,330 of NW_017732254.1, read as the reverse complement.
GATTTAATGTGTTAAATTTCTAAGTCCAAATATAGTAATTTCACGAAACTTTGTACTAGTCAAGATTAGTCAACCATGCTCAATAAGCATGTTTTACTTTTGTAATAAACAATATAATAAAATGAATTAAGAAAAGAACATTTGAGTTATGCAAATGCAAATCAGTATGATCATTTTAATGTCATCTGAAAGTCTTTAAATTGTTTCATTTGCACTTATTTATTCATTCAAAAATATTTACTCATTCAACAAATATTTACTGAGCACCTAATATGTACCAGAAATTACTCCAGGCACTTGGACTAAAACAAACAAAATTTCTGTCCTAGCAGGGAAATACAGACAATAAATAAATAGGGTTGTATGTTACAAAGTGCTAAGTGTATGGAACACATAACAAGAAAAATGAAGTCAATAATATGCATATTTTTATTCTTTTATTTATTTTTTATTAGTTTCAGGTGCACAAAACAACATAGTGATTAGGTATTTATATACCTCATAAGGTGAGAACCCCAATATGTCTATTACCCATCTGACACTGTTATTACAATATTATTGACTATATTGTCTATGCTGTACTTTATAACACCCTATTTCTTAAAATTATAATTGATATTCAATATTATTTTATATTAGTTTCAGGTGTGCAGCATAGTGTAGACATTTATATAATTTATGAAGTGATTCCCCCTATAAGCCTAGTGCCCATTTGATGCTACACATCATTTCTACAAAATTATGGTTTATATTCTCCATACTGTACTTTACATCCCCATGACTATTTGGTAACTACCAATTGTACTGCTTTAAGCCCTCAACTTTTCACCCTGTCCCCCAACTCCACTCTCATCTATCACCCCGATAGATCTAGTACCCATCTAACACCATACATAGTTATTACAATATTATTGATTATCTTCCTTATACTATACCCTTATACTATACCCATGACTACAGTGTAACAACCAATTTGTACTTCTTAATCCCTTTCCCTTTTTCACTTACCCAAACCCCTCCCATCTGGCAATCATCAAAATGTTCTCGGTATCTATATGTTTGTTTCTGTTTTGTTTGTTTGTTTATTTTCTCCTTTAGTTTCCACATATAAGCAAGATCACATTGGATCTGTCTTTCTCTGTCTGACATGCTGTACTCAGCACAATATCCTCCACATCCATCCATGCCACTACAGATGGAAAGAACCCATTTCCATCCATGGTAGGGCAATATTCATTCCATTGTATATATTACTGCCTACTTTTTATCCATGCATCCATCGATGGACCACAGGCTGCCTCCATATCTTGGCCATGATAAACAATGCTGCAATGAACATAGGGATACATTCCTACCCTTGAAGTAGCATTTTGGGTTTCTTCAGATAAATACCCAGAAATGAGATTACTGAGTCCTTTTTTGTCTCTTTTTACAGCCTTTGTTTCAAAGTCTATTTTCTCTTTTATAAAGTTCCTTTTTGTTTGTTTGTTTTGTCTCTCAGCTTTTTTTGTTTGTTTTGTCTCCATTTTAATGAAATACCTTTCCCCCATCCCTTTACTTTCAGTTTGTGTATCCCTTTTGATGTGAAGTGAGTCTCTTGTAAGCAGAATATGTAAGAGTCTTGTTTTCTTATCCATTCTGCCATGCTATGTTTTGATGGAACGCTTAATCCATTTACATTGAAAATAGTTGTTGATAGTACATAGTTATTGCCATTTTATTATTCGTATTTTCAATTTTTTTTCTTCGTCTTTTTTGTCTTAGAGAAGTACCTCTAAGATTCCTTGTAATATTGGTTTAATGGAGATGAACTCCTTTAGCTTTTTCTTGTCTGGGAAGCTCTTTATCTGTCCTTCAATTCTAAATGATAGCTTTGCTAGGTAGAGTAATCTTGGTTGTAGGTCCTTATTTTTCATCATTTTGAATATTTCGTGCCAATCCCTTGTGGCCTGCAAAGCTTCTATTGAGAAATCAAAGTTGGTGGCCTTATGGGAGCTCCCTTGTAGGAAACCAACTGCTTTTATCTTGCTGCTTTAAGGTTTTGTCTTTAACTTTTAGCATTTTAATTATGATGTGTCTTGGTGTGGGCCTATTTGGGTTCATCTTGTCTTGGATTCTGTGCTTCTTGGGCTGTATATCTATTTCGTTTACCAGATTAAGAAAGTTTTCAGTCATTATTTCTCCAAATAGGTTTTCAATTCCTTGCTCTCTGTCTTCTCCTGTTGGTACCACTATGACACAAATGTTGGTATGCTCGATCTTGTCCCACAGGCCCCTTAAACTATCCTCAATTTTTTGGATTCTTTTTTGTTTTTTTGCTGTACTGATTGGATATTTTTTGGTACCTTATCTTCTAATTTTTTAAAAATTTGTTTTTATAGGTACCAAAATTATGCATGTACAAATGTCAATAATTTTACAAGACTTGCAACAAAAATAATAGTCTTTGTTTATTTTTCCCATTTCCAAATCCAGCCTTGTCTGAGGCAACTATTTTAATATTTTTCATTTTTTTTCCTTTCCTGTATCACTTATTTTTTTAAAACTAAGTAACTGGCTTTCTGCTTTTTATCTACTTCCTCTCTTAAATAACCCACTCTACATATTTCTGTATATATGTACATTAAAATACTACTTTTGATAGCATTCTTATAATATAGTCAATTATAATTTTGATTAAATAATTGTTCAATGTTTATATAGTTATGACTGTAAATATTATTCACAGATGATATTGTACTATGATACTATTTCTTCTCTTATGCAAACTTTTTGTTTCCCCTGGAGTTGATAATTGCCTTACTGTTTTTTGTTTTTTTTTTCATTTTCTTTGTTCTTATCACTAAATCTCCCCAAACTGTCCAAAAAATGATGGTATAACAGGAATATAAAAAAATTAACATATTGAGAACCTACTATGTGCTACTTACTACCCTCATGAAGCTTACATTCTAAATCAGTAAGTTCAAATACTTAATATTCTAAGTCACTAAGTTCAAACACTGAATGTTCCTGTTCAATAACTTCAAACACATTAGTAATGTATTGCTTGTGTTTTTTTTTTTCCTGGAAATTTTCCTCCTAAAGCCATTCATAATCCTGATCCATTTAAATTGTTGCTCCCCATTTTGCTGCATAGGAATTTCTCTTCATTGTCGTCACAGAAATTCTCTTCAATTGGTTTGCTTGTTTCCTCAATCCAACGAGTTGTTCTTTTCATTCTTTTCCTTGTTTTACCCCCTCACTTGTGATGAGTATGCCCAGTGCAAAATGATAGCTTGGGACTCTGTTAAATTTCAGGAGGAACAGCAGACCATTAAACCAAGCATGGAACCCCACTGAGCATGAGGCTGTGTGTGACTGCACAGATGACACATCCATGAGGTTGGCTCTGTTATGAGGTTTAGAAGGTTTAAGAAATTATAATCTAAAACATATCTCCTCCTAATGCTATTTTAACCTGGGTAATAAATAAAAGAAACTTGACCTGAAGAATTATTTTGGAGGAAAAAATTATTTATTGTGTTTTTTATCTGGGATTTTTACATCCAGAGATACATCATTTCCCACCACTGATATGACTGGGGCTGATAGAAAATGAGGTTTGCTCTTCCCATCTTGTATTACCTGACAGATTACCCAATACCTTGGGGGTAAAATGAGCTCCCAGGCTCAGATTACAAGACATCTGAGAGCACAATTACTTGAAAAGAAAACAACAGGTTGTATTACAGATATAAACAGAAAGAGAACATTAGAACAAATACAACAAAAATTAAAAATTTTATAGTATAATAAAGAGGTAAAGGATGATTATTAACAATGTGAAATAAGAACAATAAACCATAAAAAGAACAAAGAAAAAATGTTATGAATAAAAAAAATAATTGGCATAATGAATACAATAGAATAAATAAAGCTTGGGGAATGATGTAATGAAACAGAACACCAGGAAATCCTCCAGAAGGAAGTAAAAGACAAAATAAATTAGGAAAACATAAAAGAAGAGCCAACAGGGATGTGAGAGCAATCTGGCTGTGACATCTGTCACCCCATTGATCGCCAGGGTTGATTCAGCTGATCTGGCTGGCTAGGTGGGTGTCCCCTTCCTCCCTCACTGCTCCATGTGCGTCCCTCTTGAAGTTGCCTGCTCGGTGGAAGAGGACGACCTTCCCTGATAGAGGAGAGGGCCGTTCTTCCGTCAAGGGTATATGAGTTGCTGTGCTCCCCTGCTAGAACCTCCAAACAAGCTCTCAAGGTCCGTTTGTAGGAGAACATAGGGTAGTCAAGCTTCCAAGACTCCAGACACATCCAAATGAGGTGCTGCATGTGGCAGTCTGCCTTTCTTTAAAAAAGAAGAAAAAAGAAAAAAAAAAAGAGCCAACAGACAAGAAGGTTAGAAATTCTAGTCTCTCAGTGTAAGAAAAACCACCCAGTTTTCCCCTCCTGTCTTTCTTTCTGTTTCCTTTACTTTCACATTTACTGTCACACTCATAATACCTCTGATACCAGATGTTTTCCTTTTTTCTTACACCAAGCAATCCTCTGTGACACCAGCTGAGTGTCCTATAATTCAACTTAATTCTGATACTACCTACCCAGTGACAGCATCTGATCCCACAGGTTAAGTCCTACAAGACTATCCCCTGCCCCACTTCAGATGCCAAGATCAGAGATTCCAACAACCGCCTCCTTGGGTTCTATTAGTTTTCTAGAGTGGCTCACAGAACTCACGCAAACACTTAATTTACATTTACCAGTTTATTAACAGATACAGATGAACAGCCAGGTGAAGAGGTACATAGGGCGAGGTCTGGGAGGGTCCTGAGTACAAGCGCTTCTGTCCCTGTGGAGTTGGGGTGTGTCACCCTCCTGGTGCGGATGAGTTCACCAACCTGGAAGCTCTCCGACCCCATACTATTGGGATTTTATGGAGGCTTCCTCACACAGGCATGATCAGTTATTAACACCATTTCTATAATTCTGTCTACTCTGGAGGATGGGATATAGGGCTAAAAACTCCAAGCTTCTAATCATAGCTTTGTCTTTCTGGTGATCAGCCCCCCATTCAGGATCCATGCAGGAGCCCACCCAGAGTCACCTCAATAGAACAAAAATGCTCCTAGTGCTCTTATCCCTTCTGAATTTATTAGGGTTTTAGGAGCCCTCTTTAAGGGGAGGAGTCAAAGACAAATATTAGAACAAGAGGTATTCCTAGTGCTCTTATCACAGGAAATTACAAGGGTTTGGGGAGCTGTGTGCCAGGAACTATGTAATATGGCTTTCAGAAAAAAAAAAGTGTGAAGAAAGGGAGATAATTTCCAACACAACTGATAATGTAGTTAGTTTAAGGTAGTAAGAGACAAAACTAGATAATGGCAGACAGAATGAAGAGGGCACTTTAAACCAGATAGACATTTTGAAAAGCTGAATACTTTTAAAAAACTAATTAATTAATTAGTTATAGCAGGATAAGGAGGGCGTGTTTTGTGATTTACTTACCTTTAGGTTCTTGCCACCTGCTGCTAAGTAGATGGTCAATAAATGGGGGATTGTTGAGTAGTAGATGTAAGATTGTTTTTAATGGAAATAATTTTTTTTAAGTGGGTCCAAAAAAAGTTCAAAGCAAAATTAGATATCTCTTAAACTCAATATCTGAAATATCGGCTGTACATCGAAGGGATTTACACATGGATTTCCTAATTCAAGCCCATGATTTGTTTGACAGAGACTAATATATATTTTTATTATCTCACAAACCCATATGCTCATCAAAAGGAAAGTAGATGACTTAACTGTGATACATTCATCCAACAGAGCAATAAATTATTTTTATGCAGCAATAAAATAAATTAACTACAATAATATATTATAGTATGCAACAAAATGAATGCATTACATCAATAAAAAAAATTGAGTCCCATCAAATTATATGCAGCCTGAAACTCTCTTTATAAAGTTAAAACAATTAGACATACACACGCATGCATGGGTTTTCTCTCCTCCTCCTTCCCTCCCTCCCTCTCTCCCTCCCTGTCTTCCCTTTTCTCTCCCTCCCTTCATAATTGCAAAACTATGTAAAAATTAAAGCAAGGAAATGATGAGTAAAAATTTCAAAATAAACACAAGATTCAGATGGATGGTGACCATGGACTAGTTGAAACAGGAGGTGGATTAATGGGGGGAAAACAGATGGTTAAACAAGTAGTTTATTGACAAATTTCTAGGTTATATAAATAAAAACATACCAGGCATGGGCAATGAGGAAAACACACTGTGAACCAAGAAATATGATTAGTCAAATTCTGCATTCCTGAGATCCATAAAATAAAATTTTTCCAAATGAAAGATTTTCTAAAAGGCTTACATTTCACCTGGTTTCAGGTTTTTAATTAATTAATTAATTAATTAATTAATTAATTTTATTAAATTTATTGGGGTGATATTGGTTAGTAAAATTATATAGGTTTCAAGTGTACATTTATATATCATCTATATATTGCATTGTGTGTTCACCACCCAAAGTCAAATCTCCTTCCGTCACCATTTGTTTGACACTATGCACATTTCAAAAATAGGGCACAGAAAAAATTTATTAGGGGCCATGCTTGATTAATCAGTGATCGTTGAGAGAAGAGAACTTGTGCAATGGGGTGAAGGGAACACGTATAAGTTTGATGTTCAGAGGGATATAAGCAGGATGTGCAGCCTCTGAAGGAAGCTTCTGTACAGTACAACTCAGAGATATAACCATGATCTCAAAAGTTATTTCCAAGGGGGCCGGCCAAGTGGCTCAGTTGGTTAAAAGCTTGCTCAAGAGTGCGAGCTCTGAGCAACAGCGGTTCAATGCCCGGCTGGAGATGAGCTGCTGCTGAGCTGCCAGCAGGTGGCAGGATGGCTCAGCCAAAAAAAAAAAAAGAAGAAGAAATCAAAAGTTATTTCCAAAGACGAGGATGGTAATGGGTCACTGTTCACACATTAATTCATTCCAGTACTTCACATTGGTATCTGTTTAGCAATAAGTCCCAGTTTTTACCAGAACTCTGCTGACACTACCACAAACTGGCACTACTGCTTCCAGAAGCATTGTTCTAAATCAGGGATTCACAATTTTTTTCTGTTAAGGACTAAATATTACATACTTTAGTTTTGTGGGCTATGAGGTGCTGTGACAACTATTCAGACCTGCCATTGTAGCAACAAAAGCAGCCATAGATAGGGCGGCTGAGTGTCTCAGTTGGTTAAGAGCTCGCTCAAGAGTGTGAGCTCTGAGCAACAGGGTCGCTGGTTCGATCCCTGGCCCAGGCTGAGCTGTGGCTGAGCTGCCAACAGGTGGCAGGATGGCTCAGATTAAAAAAAAAAAAGCAGCCACAGATAAAAATTTAAATGACTGAGTATGGCTGTGTTTCAATAAAACTTTAATTACAAAAATAGAAGGCAAGTCAGATGGGGCCCCAAAACAGAGTTTGTGGAACCCTGTTCTATACTATCCATCCAATAATCAGTCTTTTATCTCATAGTGGGGGGATGTCAATACAACATGCTTGTTAGCATGGTAAGATGGTATTTATGCCAGACCTTAGGGTTATGTTATCCCCCAACAGTTGCCACATCTTCTAATGTGAAAAGAAACAGAACACTATGATCCAGACGATAGAATCTTTACAATGGAATAATTATTATCTTTACAGTCCAAATTTGAGATGAGGATTGGAGAGAAAGCAAACAGTAAAAAGAGTTTGAAGGAAGCTTCTCAGTTTTCTTTAGAGATCCAAGACTTATCAATGCTTTCAGAAACCAAGATGTCTTTCTGGGGGTGATCCTAAAACTCTCTACACCTTCACCATCTGTGTATTTATAAGTCTGAAACGGTTCGAAAACAAAAGTAAACTTTATACTACCAAGCATTCAGAAATTATTTTAGGATAGCTTTGGGGATCTTTGGACATATTTTTTTTCCCATCCAGTTTAGACTGGATAGCATGCATACTTTTTGCAGTTTGGCATTCTGTCTTGTATGCAACAAAAAAACAAACCCCACATTAAAAGGGTGACCAAAACAGCTTCATGGCCTGCTCCCCTGATTCATATGCCTGCCTAGAGCTTTAATTGGGCAACTTATAGGACCAGTATCTTCAACATGATATGGAGCACACTGGATTTTCATCTCACAGAGAAGGGACTGAAATATTTCTTTAGAAAACAATTTAAGGTCTCTGGCTCTGCCCAGCTCTCTCTCTTCATAGCAGCCAAATTGATTTTTTTTCAAAACACAAACTTGATTAAGTAATTTCCCTACTCACATCCTTTAATGGCTTACCACTCCCAATAGAAAACAATCTTAACTCCTTGCTGCGCATACAGCACTGTATGTGACCTGACCTCTGCCCAGCACCCCAGCTTTATTGTGTCCTCCTCAGAGTATAGTTCACCCTGTTCCAACTACTCCAACCTTGTCAATCTCCAAACTCGCCACAATTATTTTCTCCCACCCTACGGGATGTAGCTTCGTCTTGGGGCTTCTTAAGAGAAATGAAAAGTTAGAATTTCCATGTCCACTACGGATGAGTTGATAGGAGGGATCAGAACACCTCTTCCCCACAGTCTACCCCCCACTCCCAGCCCTCTTTTAAAGCAGTTCCCAGATTTTGTCCACAGGAAAGCAGGATGGGAGGACATTTTTGTGTCCATCCTTCTCCAAACTTAAACAGTTGGAAACAATGAAAGAAATCTCACCTGCAGAGGCTGAGGAGCAGTACAAGTAATATCTGAGAATTATTATCATGGGTAGAAAGAAGACATTTTAGAAAGAAGTCCTAACTGATTTGATTATTAAGTACTTATACATACACACACACACACACACACACACACACACACCCTTCACAGTTTTTAAAATATATTTATTAAATTGGTCTTCTAAAGGGGCAGGGGTCCCTCTTAATCTTATTATGTTGACTTTTTATGTTCTTCCCTTCCTTCAGTCAGAATGAACAAAACCTATGAGGTAGAGATCTAGACTGTTTTGCTTATTATTATATTCCTAGCCTGTAGAATAGCATTTGGCATGAGACAGGCACTCAGCAAAAATTTGTTGAATGGAAGAACAATAATTTCAGCAAATCCTTGGGGCAAGGGCTGTAATTATTCCATAGCTTAGATTAAAAACCTGAGGCTAATGAACTTGTCCAAGATCACAGCTAGTCAGTGGAGGATTTGAGCTCAGCGAGCACTTTAAGTATTCCGTACCATTAGTATCAAGTTTCCCCTTTTAAAATATCAATCAAAGCTCTCCTTTCCAGCCAATCCCATATTCTGCCTGGATATGACCACCTTAGTCCCTGACGTGGCCTCTAATTTTCCACTCATCCAATCTAGCTAGAAAGTTACTGGTAGAATAATTGGTACACACTGGTGTTGTCACGTCAGCCTACTGTACAAAAATGTTGGTCCTTCCCCCAAATGTTGCTGCCACCCTATAGAAATGAACGTTCCTGTGTACAGCAGTTCTGTGCTTCCAAGTTTATTTCTATTTGGTATCATCGTTTCTTAGCTTATCCAGCTACACAGAAAATGTAACTCAGGCTCAATTTTTAAGCATTTAGTTTACTGAGTGAATAAACTTGTAAGCAATTCTTTGACTTAAAAAAGACTTGCTAAAGTCTTCTTAATCGCAAAAGAAAAAATAACTGAGAAAACTGAGGCTGGGCAAGTTAAGTAACATAAACACATTAACTGAGTTTTTCTGTAGCCTTTTGGCATAATGTTATAGTACAAGCCACAGCCACTTAATGGTTAACTGTTCAAAAACAAAAAACAAAAAACCAGCAAGGAGGAGCTTCTGGTTCCAAGCGACTAATCTTTTCTATAACCTGATTTGTGCAACCCTCAGAGCCAAAGAAACTTTACTAAAGGATTAAATGTTATATAAACAAAGATCGCTTTATTTGCAGTTCTCTGGAGAACAAGAAGCTCCAGTTTACATGGGTGCAGACCTTTATTTATATTGGTTCCTCAATATATAATTTAAAAAAAAATCTGATGGTCTTACAGTATTGAAACAGCAGTGAGTGGAGATGATGGTGAATACTGAGGTAAAAGAAATTCATTTATTTGGGTTATTGTGGGTTGCATTTGGGTCATTTTTGCTTGGAAAAAATATAAGCTAAGTTTAAAACTCATTTACAAACATGAGAAAACCTTTAGGTTTTCTAATTAACTTGTCTATAATTTCCTGATAGTGACAATTCTTTGTAATGTAGGATAGTGTAAGAGGAATAATACTGGTTTTTCACAAACACAAAGAAAGATATGGGTATATACTTTGACTTTTTTTCAAATATGTAGTTACAAGTAGTTTGGAGTATTGGAAATGAGTCTAAATCAGAAAATGTTGTTTTCTTTCTACTTTGTCCATGGCCTGAAAACCCCTCTTTGTATATCCTGTTCCTCGAAGTCCATCATCCAAGTTTCTGATCAGGACCTATATGTTGTCCACATCCCTTCCTCCCCCTTCTGAAATCCTAGTGCACCACACACACACACACACACACACACACACACACACACACACACGCACGCACACCCACTGGAGTTTTTTTTCAAAACTCAAAAATGAAATTTCTTTTTAAAGGCCAAATAACACAAAATTGTCAAAAGAAAAAGTCAATTTGGTGCATATCTTTTTACATTTTTCTATGCTCATGTAAAATTATATAAAATATACATAATTATATGTTTTTATATACACATGCTCCTCACCCGGCTTTTATCCACATAAATGGGATCATCATTATATACATGATTTGACTTATTGCCGTGCTCATTTAACCATGTACTATGGTCCTTCCTCTAGGTCAGCACATGTATCTAAGTAATTCTTGGTCTACAGATCCGTAGAAAGGAATGTGTTCATTTCCATAGAATAGATTTCCAAAAGTGAAATTACAAAACAGAAAGTGTACTGCAGTTCACAAGCCCACCATTTCTCTATTCCATTGGCTATCATAAATCTTTTAAAATTTTGTTAATTTATTATATGAAAAAAATAAGTTTGCATTGTTTTGAATTGCATATCACTGGCCAATAATGAGTTAGTATCTTTTATATAAAAGACTTTTTATAAATCTTTTTGTCCATTTGTATTTCCTCTTTTCTGAACCCCACTTCACACCTATGTTTTTTTTATCATTTTTTTTACATTAGCGATATAAACCCCTGCCTCTTATACATATTTCAAGCATTTTCTCCATACCTTTTATTAACTTTATTTACAGTATTTTTCTTTTTACCTTTGTGTAATTTGTACTATGAAGTCAATTGTAATTTTTTTCCATTATAGTTTCTTGGTCTTTTGTCTTTTTGAAGTTTTTCCTGACCATAATAATATTTTCCTAATTTTTTTCAAATATTTTTATATTTTACATTAAAACCTTTAAACTATTGCTCTTTTTATTTTCAAACATAGCCCTGATTCCCTAGGGCTATCACTCTATTTTCCTTCCAGATGATGATCTAATTACTACATCAAGGTCATTTTTTAAGTAAGCTGTAGTTCCTCTGATGAACTATTATTGAAGTGTTTATTATATATTACATTTTCATTTATACTGGGTCTAGTTATGGTGATTTGTACCAATGAATTGTTTGCCTATTTTTTTTTGCTCACAACTTGCTGTTTTAATTAGATCAGTGTAACAGAAGGTTTTAGTAACGGCAGTATGGCAGGTGCCTACAATCTTTTTCAATTTCAGGGCAGGATGAGGTGTTCTTTCTCCTGACCTCAAGCCTAGCGAGTGTGACTTTAAATTTGCTCAGAGGGCTTTATATTTGTCCTCTGCAGTTTAGAGGACACAGAGGACTGGAGTCTGACTCCTGCTTAAGAAGTCTAAAAGAGACAAGGCAGTGTGTAGCTCTGCCTGCCAGGAGGCAGAAGGAAGAGAGGACTCTATTTTAAAAGTAGTGGCACCACAGTCAATGGTGGGTCAGCTGGAGCTTGTTTGGGGTTATCTTAGCTATGGACTGTTTGGATTATATGCAGCAGTGTTGAGACTTCAGTAAAAAGGGGCTAAAAGTGTATGCTGGATATCTAAATTTGAAGGAGAAATTGTGCATGACTAGTCAGATGAGGTGCATGGTGCATTTACCTTACCAAAGACGGTGGAGGTGAGAGATCGTGAATGCAAGGTGGGATCTCCAAAGACTCACAAAAGTGGCCATGAGAGTCAGTTTTAAATACCTGTCCTTGCCAAAAGAGGCAAGGGTGACATTTCTTGTTTCAACTCTGGAGGAGACAGAAGCTGCCTGTTCAGTTGTAGGGGAAGAGATGGGTATGTTGGGGTGGGGAAGGTTGGGAGAATCTGGGGAAGAAAATAGAGAAACAACCTGGACTCTCCCAACACCAGGCTTTAGATACGTTGTAGTGGAAGGAAAGAAGCTTTAATTTAAATAAAATTCTTTTTTTAAAATTAAAATTTATTGTGGTGACAATAGTTAGTAATATTACATAGGTCTCAAGTGTACAATTCTGTAATACATCATCTATATATCACTCTGACACCAGGCAGAGTCAGTTCTCCTTCCATCACCATATATTTAATCCCTTTTACCTTCATTTACTGCCTCCCTCTCCCCTTACCCTCAAAGTGAATTGGATATATGAATCCAGAACTGAATCTTTTAATGGGATTAAACATTATCAGAGGGTTTTTTTGTTTGTTTTTCTTTTGAAAGTCAACAGAAAGTAGCGAGACTTGTTTGAGATTCTGTTTAGTGTCAGGAAAGTATCTGGCCCCAGAAAATGAATTTGATAGGCAGCAAAGGGAGAAGAATAAGGCCATTTTCTGATATTCCCACATAAATCCTATTTGTTCAAGACATTTGCACTTGCAATCCATTTCTGATGTAAATATTGTTTGTGAGCAGAAGGGTGGATTATTTCAACTTTAATGTCTTTTTTCAATAACACATCCCTTTCAATAAACATGGTTCTTCTCAAAAAGATACCAGATTATAATTTTGCCTTCCTGCAACCCTTCTTTCATTTCAGTATACCATTGCTGGTTTTTCTACTTAAATATTTTCTACACATAAATATTGTGCCATTTAACCTGAAAACATCTTTTGAATCATGGGAATAGATTTAACTTTAGAAGCATGTCATCTGCTTAACAAACTCAGGGTCTGGAGGCTTTAATTAGAAATAAATGTTAAAGATTTAATCAAGGATCTTAGGGTTTGCAAAATGGAAACACAGCTAGGCAAAACCCAGAAGTGTTCCAAAGAAGAAAGAGAAATTAACAGTTCTTAGAGTAAAAAATGCATTATGAGAATTATCAGTCCTGCATTTGTAGACCTGGGATTCGTCCAGGACAGTTATCAGTCAGATGTCAAGTGGTCTGGATGATGAATGACTGGTGGTCTGGAAGATGGGTACCAGGAGATCTGGTCACGTCTGGTGTTCTGGATAATGGATGTTAGATGGATATCACATAGTCTGGATATGTGAGTCCTTTAGGGAGGAGTCAGAGGGTTACCTGGAGGTCTGGTGTAGGTCCAGGTTTTGACACACAATGAACTGATACATATCCAGGCATTGATGCAAGACTGGAAAGTTCAAAAGTTTAAGTTCCCAAGCAAGTTAGGATAAGAATAGAATTGCTTCCTCATGCCTCAACCTTAATAATGTTAATAATCAGCAGCTTGATTAAAGTGACTCCATTTTATATATTCCCTATCTTCACTCTTTCATCAAACCTATAGGAAGGGAATTGTTAAGGACAGTCAACACATCTGAATCAAATTTGCGCTACTCTATAAAGGGAGATTTTTTAAAAGTAGAATTTATCATTTATAAAAACGATGATAATTTCAGAATTTTATATGGCATTTTAACTCTTCAAAATAGCCATTTATTTCTTATAAGACAGGAAATAAAATTACATGTCCCATATTTGAAATAAGGATAGAAAGTAAAAAATGTATTAGGTGTTAACTTAATATAGCTACATAGAGGTGGAACAAGGACTAGATGAAGCTTAAGCTTAACAATTTTCAGTTATTTTGTTTAGCAATAAAGGCAACAGGAGCTATCAATTATTGAAATTCATAACATGTCAAGCTCTGTGACAGGCACTTTACATTATTTATCTCATTTTTTATTATATGCCATGCAGATAATTTATTTTTTTTAAGACCCAGAAAGAGAAGATTTAGATATCTCCTATTTGAATCTATTCTAGGAAGTTTAATGAGACCTACTAGAAAGAAAAGTGTGTAGGTGGTAATAATACCTAAGCTTTTCTGAGGCAAAATTCCAGATAAAAACATACAGTAAAAAGTAACTATAATAATTATAGTTTTTAGACATGTAAATAACATGTCCTGATGCCTTCCTGTATAATAAATGGAAAAACAATTTACCTCAGATTACTGGTCACAGTGACCAAGCTCATTTTTGGCGATAAAGCAGTGCATTATCCATTTTAGATGATTTGACTCTTAAATATACCAAAAGGAAAACATGTACTAGAGATGTGTGAGTTTCAAAAGATAATAAAGAGCCTCTGCACATTATGTCTTAAAAGAGCCACAATTTAAGCCTTCGTTAGATTGTTGAGTAGTGGTTTTTGTAATGACAAAGTACAAAATGTTCTTTTCTACACTCAAATATACTCTAGAAGACTAATCCTACATTTGCAGCCTTTTACCATTTTGTAGCTATTAGAATCTCCTAAACATCTTGATCTGTGGGTTTACTTTTTTCTTATTTTTTACTCAGAAGTCTGAGAATCAAGGTGGGGCCAAATGTGAAAGTAATCAAGTTATAATTTTTTAACACCTCATGCTTTGTTCAATGCTATATCCTACTATTTTAGTTAATAATAATCATAGCTAAAATTCACTAAGTGCTGTATTGCCAGGTAGTATTATATACTAAGTGTATTTTATGCATTATCTCTATCCTCATATTTCTGTAAATCAGATATTATTATTTTTTCATATGTAAATGAGGGAATTGAGGCTAAAAGAAGTTAAGAAATGGAATCAAAGTTTTGAAAAAGAGCCAGGATCCTAACAAAGTTCTGCCTGATTCTAAAAACCCCATCCTTTCTACTATACCGGTGGTCTTACTGTAGTCGCTTTCAGTGTCCTATCGATTTTTTTGTTCTTCTACATCACAATAGGAAATCTCTTAAATGCTTAATTTTACTTTAGAATTATTAAAGTTAACCACACTGAGACAATATCTCCTGGTATAGACAGATCCTAACTATGAACTCAAATTCAAATAGATTTCAGGAAACTGAGCTTGAGTTTCCTGGGACTCAAAGGGTTTGGTTCTGTTTCATGGCCTCTGCTCCTTTCCAGTGGCATTTCTGCAGTAGGGTTCTGGAAAAAGAGGGTTCCTAAGAATCCAATACAGTTTGAGGAAACCTGATGGAGCTTCTGAGAAGCAAATGATTTCCACTGTCTTGCTTGTTTCCCTGTGTTGTCCTGCCAGCCTTCTCTACCCTGTCGACCCAGGTTAACATTTAGGATCTTTATAACCAGAGTAGAATTGGTGCTTTAAATTCTGATGACGCCTCGCTATGTGCAGGAAAATGGTTCCAAATTTATGCAGGCCCCAAAGCCCAACCAGAGAAACTGTTAGCTTACCATGACTCCTTTATGCCTTTCCCCCTCTGTTCCTCCTTTTGCTTTTCCTTATAGCTGACCCTTCACCATTTTTTCTTATTTCCAGGTGCCTATTACATTCTCCTAGGGTTTTATTCTTACCTAGCTGTTAAATAACTTCAACGAGGGTTTTAATTGATAATGATAAGGATTTCCCCTTCAAGGGGGATTTGTCTTTGAATGAGAAACTCTTCAACTAAAAGGCCCTTAAAATACAAAAGGATGAATTTCAATATATACTAGAAAGTGATTGGGGTTAATGCTGGACAGGGGTTCTGCTCAAGACCTATTGTGTTGCTTGTTCAGATAATCCATCTTTCTGAAAGTGGAAGCACATATTCAATAAAGGGAAATGAATTATCACACACCGGAATCCTGTTTTATCACAATTATAGCCATGTGTGGGACCCCAGCCGCTTAGCCTTTATGTAAGCTCATAGTAATAATTTCAACATTTCTGTTATATAGGCCCCGTATTCACATGTTTATAGGATAACCAGGCCATTGTGCCTATGAAGATAAAGAGATTTTAAAATTTAAGTCTGCAATTTTTTGATAAAATTATTTTCCTTTTTATAACACTTGTCCATAATTTCAATTTTAAAAGTATTGAATTCATTAATATGTAGTTTGCTATATATGTGCTAACATTTGTGGTCCTTGAAGTTCTATCCTTTCAGAATTTTAGAATTTGTTCTCACTCTTCTTCTAATCTACTTACAACCCAGATAAACTCTACCAGATATGCTATTTCTGTATTGTCTGCTATTTCTTTCTTAGGATTTGTATGCCACTTCTCATTGATCATAACCTTTGTTCTAAATAACAAAAGAAATGTTCCCACAGGGAAGAGAAGTGGATTCTTTTTTACCTTTATCTTATATAGTTCCGTCAAAACTTTGTAACTGAAGAGATTGTGCAAGACAAGTGCCTTTGCATCATTGGTTATTGGAACAGAAAGGTATCTAGTGACATGAGTCCTATTTAGAATTTGGGTATTGTTTTCATTATTCTATTTCCTTTTTTGTTTCTTTGAATTTTTTCCACATTGTTTAGGGCCCACTTTTGTTGCCTACCTTTATCTTTGTTCTCCCTCTCTCTCTCTCTTCAAATCCTGTTTATTTACTATTAATAACAAAAGTACCCACTGTTTTGCCAGACCATTCCTTTGTGTACAGTTACCAGGCCTATAATATCTACCACTGATTAAACACCAAAGATGTGCCAGGTACTTTGCATATTTTATTCCTACTCTTTAATAAATTTAATAGAACTTTACAATTGTTATTTCTGTTTTACAAAGGGAGCTCAAGATGTCACACTATTAACTTTATTATACTGTATTAAATCTTTACTTTATATTAAAATTTACTCATTTATTTGTTTGTTACTCATAAAATACATTTATTTAAACAGTATTTATTAGCACCTGTTATGTGCAAGTAATGGGCTTACCTATTGTGGAGATTACAGAGATAGCTCAGACATCCTTGTCCTCAGGTACTTTTCAGGCTAGAATAGGACATAACACCTGTGCATGTATAACCAAAATACGAAGCAGAAGCCATCAACTTCCTCGAGGTAGTCTTGATACCTGAACCACTAAGATAATATGAAATACAAAAGTGAGCTCAGTAAACATTTGTTAAGTGACTGAGTGAATGTTTGAATAAACTGATATCAGATGAGTAATACAGATATCATAAAACATAGACATAAAACAGTCTATGTAAATTCAGAGGAGAGCTGGAAGGATCCTGAGAGGTTTCTTAGAGAATGTGGCATTTGAGAAGAATGTAGTATAGACTCCCAGAGGGTAAGGGGAAGATATTGCAAGGTGAGCAAATTGTATGGGCAAGGGTATGAAGGTGGGTGAGTGTGAGTATGAAATATATAGAAGGTTAATAGACAAGGGAAGCAGTAGCAATGCAGATGAAAATGTGCTCTGAAGTCGCATGGAAAGATCTTAACAGACTGGCTACTGGATGTGGGCCTATTCAATCAGCAGAGTTTTCACTTCACCACAGAAGAAAAAAATTTTAAAATATTTCAACTGAGTCAGGAGCAGGATTTAATTTATTTTTGTTTTTAAACAGACTTTATCTCATTTCAGAAATCTAATGCAGGAAGGGATTGTTTAACAAGGATACTTATTATTGCTGGTTTTCTAATTTTCAGAATCATAACTTGACTATTGGTTGTTTACAATTAACCAAGTTTCCAACTACCATTTTCTTCTTTGTTCTCAAACTCAGCTCATAAAAATATAGCAAAATAAATGGCTTTTTAAAATAAAAATCTATAGCAAGAACATTTCATTTTTTAAGACATTGCCTTTTTATTATGGGGTCTTAATTACTATTACATTTAAAACCATTTTAACATTACAATTTATAGGTACTGGCAACAAAACATGTGACACACAGACTCAACTATTCAGGCTTGAAATAAAAAAGACATTAAATTATACAGGAAATCACTAGAGTATTTATACATAAGCAGTAAAAACTGTAGCAGTATTATACATTGCCTTCTAAAGGGGTAAGTAATTCAATGGTTCTCTGTTTAAAACCTCAACTGTATTCCTCTTGCCATATGTATTGGGTCCCATATTGGTAGATGAGAGAGTGGCACCAAAATTGTTGCTGGTACAAACTAAAAACTTTGCCAGGAATTGTGTTGCACATGTGGCAGTGTTGCGTTTCCATGTTTCCACCTGAGGACTGGAAACATGAAACAAATAAGACCGGTTAAACTTAGATGCAGGATTGGATACAGCTATATGACACCATATATCTCATATTGATGACAACTAAAGGAATCATTTTCACAACAGTCACTTAGTGTTTTGATTTAGAATCATCAGGATGACTGACAGACTTTTTTTTGACACCTTGAAGATGCAGCAGAATCATTTTTTCACTAGGAGATCATGTAACAAACCTTCCATTATAGTCAATGTTAAATTTCATAGCATGATCCTTTCTTTGGAAATTCAGACTATATTCCAGATGATGATGATAATAATAATAATAATAATAATAATAATAATAATATGTGTTTGTCTTAAATTCTTCTAAATCTTGTTGATGGGGGATGGTAGAAGAGAATAAAGGGGGTCAAATATGTGGTGATGGAAGGAGAACTGACTTTGGGTGGTGAGCACACAATGTGATATATAGATGATGTATTATAGAATTGTGCTCTTGAAGCCTATGTAATTTTACTAACTATTTTCACCCCAGTAAATTTAATTAAAAAAATCTATTTTCTGATATATAAAAAAGATTTAGAATATAAAATATTTATGTAACCTGAAAAATGTGAAACTAAAAATATGTATCTTCATTTCTGACATCGTTATAATAAGAATTAAGCAGTATAGGTTTAATTTTTGTTAGTTCCCTGAGAGCATTAAATCAGGAGTATTATAGCATCTCAAGGGTAATTGCACTCTGACTAGTGTGGGAGTTCTATCACTCTTAGCATAAATATGTAAACATTACCATCTTCCTGCCATCTACTTGGTTCCTATGCTTTCAGTAATTTTAGAGATAAGAGTAAGTGAAATGTTAAAACCAAAAGATTTTTTATGTCAATGGTATTAATAGTCACCACATTCTTTCAACCATCTTGAACAATTGCATAATAATATCATAGGTAAGTTAGAAATAATTATCATTAAATAATTCATTTCAATGTTAATTTCTGTTTTTATTTACAGAATATATTTATATCAACTCTATATCTTTGTACCACCTTTTTGTTTCAATGTGCTTTCAAAATGGTATTGGAAATAGATACAGAATAATAGTATTGCTTTCTTTTTTGCTGATTATTAGGCAAGGTAGGGCAATGTTTTAATTTTCAGCACCAAATATATCAAAATATTGGTGAAACTTTGGTTAAGTGTAAAGTGGGAAAGAAACATAGGTGTGAGATTATGCCCAGAAGCCAGTGAATATACATAACCTGGGGCAAAACGCAATATGGATTTTATCTCTCTGTATCTACTTCATGTGGGGAACACTTCATTATCTGTATCTCTGTGTAGAAATAGCCTAAGAGTAAATATTTTAAAATCTGTGACACTTTAGGGGTTTTATTGTCATTTCCTTTCAAATATAGAAAATTCTTACAGAATCAAGTGAACTGGATATCTGTTGAGTATAAATGTATGCTGACAAACCAATTATTCAGGTAAAGGAAACCTACTTTGGGGCCTAATTACCTGGTCTATATATCAATATTATTTATACTATCTATTCAATTTTTGCACGTGTAGTAAGCATGGCCAATGTGTATTTCCAAAGAATGGTTTAATGCTTTCACGGATTGAGCCAGTAATTCATACATTGGACAAAGATTCTAAAAGTCAATTAATGTTTCCTGAAAAATACCAGGAATTGGAATTTGACCCACACAGTTCAAACTAATAAATTTAAATCAATAAAGAAAACTATGGGTCAGATTGGGAAGTTTCAAAGGGATATCTGTCCCAAGATATGATTGACAAATGCCTGGAGTGAGTGTGAAATACCCTATGTGCTAAAGGTCTGAGTGGTACTTTTATAATTCATCTGAAGGATTGTAAAAGGATTTAAAATTACTCTAACTAAACTGTTATCTTATTTGTGTTAGCTTGAAGAGCCATTATTCTACTTAAAATAAATATTATGATCTTTTATGTTGGATGATTTCATAGTTATGAAACTGCTTAGCTAGAAGGGCCATCATTCTACTTAAAAGAAATATTAAGAGCTTTTATGTTGGTTGATTTCATAATTGTGAAACTGCTTTCTCAAGCAAGACTTTTCATGTAAATATAGCAGTGCGTATGTGCAAAATTTTATTCAGATCTATCATTAATATGACAGAAGATGGCTGAAATGGTTAGCGAGGGGCATCACACCCCTACTTTCAGGTGCATTTCCCTATTGACTTTCCAGGCCGACAAGTCAAGCCTGCCCACCAGCTAGTAACAAACACTAGTTTAAAGCTACCGACCACTAACACACATGCACACATGCACTGCAATTCTTGACTTTAATAGAGTATAAGCGGTGATGACTATAGGCCAAAAACTATAACTCTTAAATTCTCTCTCTTTTAAAACAGCTCAGTTTCAAGAGCTTTTTAAAATGGGTCCTGCTTCCAGCTTTTAACATTCATCTGTGGAGATGTGTGAGTTCCTACAGGTAGCTCTTTTTTTTTTTTTCATGTTTTTTTGGGCGACAATTGTTAGTAAAGTTACCTAGGTTTCAGGTAGCTCTTAGTGACTATAGCTTAAAACTCATGGAGTTATACTATTAGCTACTCTCTGATTATCTACAAATGTATATCAACTTTATTTTTTTCAAAGGTGTTTAAAATTTGAGACATTTTCTACATAGGCTTTCTCAGTTTTTAATGAAATTCATAAAACATTACATGGTTGAACAGCTCAGGATGATAAATTCTCCATCCCCTTTAAAAAAATTACCAAATATACTGATTTCAGGAAACTCATAAAAATCAATTAGAAGAATGTTTTACAAGTATTTCTAATAACAATTTGACATAAGAGATTGTGCATCTAGCATAAAAATCATTTGATAATAAATAATGGTATGTACTATTCTAAGTTAAGTTGACCTCATAATAAACCAATATCCATAAAGACATGCTGAGTAAAGGCACTTAGCAAACACCTTTTATGAAAAATGTTTGTTCTTTCATTGAAAATGAAAGAACAGATCAAGATATAGACAGAAATACTAGTTAATACTGCTAATTTTCCTATCATCCTTCAATTGTTCTGCTAGTTTGCCAGACACTTCATGTCAGTTTTAAAGTTATTTTTATCCAGGAAAAAAACCAACAATTGAACATTACAGTCAATTCTGAGAAGAAGATCCTGTACATTAGATAAGCCCTGAAATGACAAAAAAAAGTCTCCTGATGATTCTTATTATTTATTGTGCACAGGTGCTGTAGAAATCTTTACATATTGCCACACGCCTCCACCTCAACAAACATACTCCGAGGGAAAATAGACAAGATGCTGATAATTCTGAGAAGAGTTCTAATATGACTTAAAGCAAACTGTTTGCAAAAGAAAACTTAGTTCTCCTTGGTCTTATAGAGTGTATAAATTCCATTCCACAAACCCATGTGGGGTCAAAACTGATTTAGGCACAAATAAATCCTCATTATATTATTTATGACACATGCATAAATTTGGACTTAAGAATCTTTTAAATAAATGGAGAATTACAGCTTCAGAGGCTTTCCACTAGAAGTTGTAATTACTGCTAACATTTTCATCTGACTTAGTTTTTAGACTTCGTCCAAATGACCATTTAAATGACATAACACCTTTCAAAATAAGTCTTCCTCAGAAATCTTGATGCACATGCTATCGATTGAAAACATTTTCAGGAAGTGTTCACTTACATTTAGAGCAGCTCTAAAGTAACCTCATGAAAAATAATATTTTTAATAATTCTGTTTTATTAACAGAACAGTTAACAAGTTAGAAAGAATCGCCTAAGAGTAAATGGCTTTGTAACTAGTTCTTCTAAATTCAGCTTTTTAAAAATTTTAATTGCTTCCTGATTATTTCTATATATTTTAATTTCCAGAAGGTGATGTAAAAGTTTTAGATATTTCCAGAGCCCTCTGAGAAAAATAATCTATGAAAATATACCAAAAAATTCCACCTGATATGAAATATATGCTTTAAGTTTTTCCAATTTGTTTAAGAATCAGGTTAATATAATAAAAATCTTTTGGTTTTTCCTGCTTCCTGCTCTGCCTTTGCTGCTTTAAGTTCCAACAGCATATTTCTTGACAAAACTAGAACTATCCATTTTTGTCTGTCAGAAGTTCTATCAGAGACATTTATTGGCCACTGGCATTATTCTTTAAAAGAACATAGAATTCAAGGAACAGTAAGACAGCTTAATGTACTGTTCTTAAGGATGATTTAGTCAGAACTCTAAAGGCCCAAGGGTTGTTATTTAGGTAGCAATATTTAATTGTAATTTCCCCATACTTTACACAAAAAACAAGATTTTAAAGTTACTAACGTTTCAACAGGTGTAGCTTTCAGATGGCTTGATGCAACAGAGAGCTTGAGAACTACTGACAGCTTCAAAGTGCACATTGTTTCTCAAATTTTCTGAAAAAGATAATTCAGCACTGAAGTCAAGATATTTCTTTCAGTCTGATGAAAGGAATTTTAAAGTAGAGCCTACTTTAAAAATCTTTTTAAAAAACATAACCTCCAAGAATCATCATTTTATTGATATGGTCCCATATATTGTTCACACAATTTTCAGAATTTTCACTTTCCCAACTTCCTTCTCTACACAATCTGAAAAATTGATATTATGGTACATTTTACCTTTAGTCTTTCTCTGAAATAAGCCATATATTTAATCTCAAGTCTGCTCTTCCCTAAATAAGTAATACTTTCCCAGAAACAGGAAATTCTTTACCTTTTAATGTTTCCATGTCCGCAATATAAGAAAATGCTTTTGATAGCAAGAAAGCTTCATGAAGAACCCCAAGCCAGCATCCCCTGGAGTATTTACCCCCAACTTGCCAACCAGTAATCCAGTTTTTACATACCCTTTCCAGCTTTCCCAGCTCTGACATCAGGCAGCTCAGAAAGAGACTGTCATTATTTCCAACCCTATATATAGAAACTGACTCTTAGACACAGTGGGTCGTTATTACATTAACACATTGGTGAGTATTAATACAGACTGTTTCTGTATAGTTAAGGGTGTGTCACACTGAGTAGAAGTTTAAATTTGCCATCTTTGTGAAATAGCAGAGTGGGTTTCCGAGGATTAAATAGTATATTCTAGTAAGGAATTGATGAAAAGAAGTGATTAAAAATAAAAACAAATGTATTTACATACAAGGCGTGAAACCGGGACATTGAAGGTCTAGTTAAATCTCAATAGCCCAATGGTTTAATTCCATAATCATTTAGTAGAAGACTGAGATAGAAGGGCATGTGCATAAAAAAGGACACCAAAGAGAGTCAAAAGCCATTTATAATGAAGAGAGGGAGGGAGGCTTAAAGGCATCAAAACAATAATTTTCAATTCACAAATTCATTTGTCAGCATTTAAATAGAGATAGACACATAGCTAGCTACACAACTTCACTCAAGCACCTTTTCACTGACTTTTTCCATTATTACATAGAAACATCACATTATTTTGAAGGAACAGATTTATTTTTTGTTTTCTCCAACTTGTTCTTTTTCTTGTATTTCTAGCTTTATTTAAGTTAATATTCTCAATTATGACAGCTTAGCAACTAAAACAAATTCCAACTGTCAGCGAAAATGTGCGTCTGTGTAATCTAAAAAAAATAATGGAAGTTCTCTAGTAAGAAAATTTAGTTCACTGATTTCATATACTTCTGTAAAGCTTAGTAATATCATTTGATGGGTGTTTATTATAATAGATATTTCAGGAGGGAGGAAAGAAACTTTTAAAAAATTCTGTTCTAATTATTCAATGATTCTGCAATTATAATATTTCTGTGAAATTAACTGATAATTTCCATGAAAATAACGGAAAGAAAAGAGAATATAAAGTAAAATCAAACAATTTGGGTAAAAATAATAATTTCCTGTAAGAAGATAATTAACATATTTAACAAAGTGTAAAAAATGATTTAGAAATAATACAGAAGCTCAGAGAAATTAAATAACTTGTCCATGTCACACATCTAGTTCATGTTGAATGAATCCTGGCTAAAGCTTAGCTTTTCTGATACTTGGTTTTGGTGTTTATTTAGACCAAAATGCCTGCTTCTTTTTTTTTTTCTTTTTAACACTATATTTATTTATTTATTCTGAAATTCAATATTGTTTTATATTAGTTTCAAATGTACAGCATAGTGGTTAGACATTTATATAATTTAAGAAGTGATCCCCCTGACTAGTCTAGCGCCCATCTGGCACTATATAGTTATTACCATATTATTGACTGTATTCTCTATGCTTTACTTTACATTCCCATGACTATTTTGTAACTTCCAGTTTGTACTTTATCCCTTCACCTTTTCCACCCAACCCTCAATCCCCCTCCCATCTATCACTCAGATAAATCTAGTATTCATCTGACACCATACATAGTTATTACAATATTATTGACTATATTCCTTATGCTGTACCCTGCATCCCATGACTACTGTGTAACAACAAATTTGTACTTCTTACACAAACCTCCAACCCCCTCCCATCTGGCAAACATCAAAATGTTCTCAGTATCTATAAGTTTGTTTCTGTTTTGTTTATTTTCTCCTTTAGATTCCACATGAAAGCAAAATTATATTGGATCTATCTTTCTCAGTCTGACACTCCATTCAGCACAGTACCATCCATGTCAACCCATGGCTGCCACAGGTGGCAAGAACCCATTCCCATCCATGGCCGAGCAATATTCCATTTTATATCTATACCATCTACTCTTTATTCATTCATCCATCGACAGACACCCATGCTGCCTCCACTTCTTGGCCACTATAAACAATGCTGCAATGAACATATGAATACACACAATCCCCTTAAAGTAGTGTTTTGGGTTTCTTCAGATAAATACCCAGAAGTGGGATTACTAGGTTGTACTTTGTATCTTGTTATTGCCTTTGTTTTAAAGTTTGCTTTGTCTGATATAAGTATTGCTGCTCTTGCTTTTGTTTGTTTGTTTGTTTTCATTTTAATGAAATATATTTTTCTATCCCTTTACTTTCAGTCTGTCTATGTCTTTTGATCTGAAGTGAGTCTCTTGTAGGCAGCATATGTAAAGGCCTTGTTTTCTTTTCCATTCAGCCACCTTAACTTTTGATTGGAGCACTTAATCCATTTACATTGAAAGTAATTGTTGATAGATATATAATTGCCATTTTATTATTCATATTATTGTTTTTTTTGTTTTCTTTTCATTATAAAGAAGTTTTTCTAAGACTCCTTGTAATATTGGTTTGGTGGTGATGAACTCCTTTCGCTTTTTCTTGTCTGGGAAGCTTTTTATCCATCCTTCAATTCTAAATGGTAGTTTTGCTGGGTAGAGTAATCTGTGTTGTAGGTCCTTGCTTTTCATAACTTTGAATATTTCATGCCAATCTCTTGTGGTCTGCAAAGTTTCTGTTGGGAAACCATCTGACAGTCTTATGGGAACTCCCTTGTAGATAACTAACTGCTTTCCTCTTGCTGCTTTTAAGATTCTCTCTTTGTCTTTAACCTTTGGCATTTTATTTTATTTTATTTT
>NW_017732254.1:9676-14862 GCF_001890085.2 Hipposideros armiger | reverse complement strand
GTGGTATAATGTTCAATTCAGATGAGGCTGTAAATCAGCACCTTGCTCAGTTTTTTGCAAATAAAGACAGGTCCTTCTATGAACGAGGAATTAGGAAGCTCACTGAAAGATGGCAAAAGGTTATCGAACAAAATGGGCAATATGTCATTGGTTGATCTCTGTTCTTTATATAAATAAGTGACCTTTGAAAAACATAGACAAAATATGTCATGACTTTTCCGACAACCCAATAGTTGAGGAATGAGATGAAGAAATAAAGACAGTTATTACAGATTTGTTGAAAAAGTTCTTAGAGGTTTATTATTTTAAAAATATGGTAACTGACTTGCTATTTATTCTCCTGTGAATCATTTTTTTCTCTCCATGTTTCTGTTAATAGTCTATCTTTCTATTGATAGGTAAGTGCTATTAATATAAGGCTATTAAAATTTGTCATGTTTCAATTTTTCCCAGAGTCTTACTTGCTATGAATAGCCTTTATATTTTTCTTTGTTGCTGTTGCTCTAAATTTTAACTTTTTAATATAGGTGTTTTGCCTCTAGTTTTATGTTTAGAAAGAACTTTTCCTTCATTATAGCTTATAAATAGTCACAAAAATTTTTCTTTAGAACTTCTAAAAAAATTTTATTTGGAATATGGAATGTCAATCTAAGGAACATGAAAATATGTAGAGAATTTTTATAAGTTTATTTGAGTCAAACTGAGGACATATGCAAGAGAGCAATATTTCAAATACTCTGGAGAATAATAGTTTTGCAGCTTTATTTATGCATTTGAAATTAAGAAGGGAAGATAAAGAAGATTACATGGAGGTGGGAAATACAAGGTTGGGACTGGATTACAGGATAGTTACAAGAGTATGTGCTCTCTTGAGGGTGATTACTTCAAAGGTGTGTTAACCTAGATGTACAGAAACAATGGACAGGGTTTACTTAAGGCAAAGGTAAACAAAAGTTACATGCCTGGGTTGTGACTACCTACCCTGACCTGCCCAATTAGGAATTTATGGTCAGATAACCCTGTGAGGTTATATTACATAGAACTCCTTTTTCACCCACAAGAAGAAGAGGAAATTTAATTTTTTTCTTATAGTATCAACTATCTTAAAGAAAAGTAATAATAATAAATAACTGAATTGAATAATGAAAATAAAAAGTTAAGAGAGTTATGTGGCTTGATCATTTGTGGTTTAATATGAGACTCAAAGAGCTTTGGGCCTGAGGATGGGGGATGATAGATGTAAGCTGTTACTTACTCTGGCAGTCTGAAGACATGTCACAGTGAAGCAGGACCAGCCATTCATATGGTCATATTTGATTTGGTTGAGATCTCTTGAATCCACATTGCTGTATTATCTAGCAGCATGTAATCATTACACATTTAAAACTCAGCACTAACTAGGAATTGTGGGTGTAAAAATAAGGTAAAACCATAACTCTGAGCCACAAGAAAGCTTAAACATTTTTGAGACATATGCACATGAAACAATAAATGAGCCTGATCAGCTATAATACATGCTAATGGTGAAGTAAAGACAATTACTGCAAATGGAATTAGAAAAGCTGATGAAACAGTCTCAGACTACCACTTGGCTCTAATACCTAATGCACTGCTTTGTACCCTGTAGGTTCCAGATAAATTGGACTTGGGGAAGTAGATCAACTTGGGCTAATTTACATACCTCAGACAATGAAGTTTTAAGCAAGTTTCCTTTAATGTTTCACTTTCAACAATCAATGTCTTTTCAATTCAAAAAGATAATTTCTCTGTATCTTAAAACACCCTTTATCTCTCAAAATGATACAGTCTTAACAGGTGGGTTATAAATAATGCTTTTTGCCTGTAGTTTGAAATAAGTCTGAACTTAGGATCAGTCATGTTACTAAGAACTTCCCACCAGGAATGAAGGAAATGCAATGTAGGGGATTTATGGTGGCAANATGTACAATAAGAATAAATTAAGACAGAGTATGTCTTGGAAACATCAAAATTTATGAATCACACTTAGGAGTAGGAGTCATAGAAAGAGATGGGAGTGCTCAAACACGGATTATTGAGAGATAAAATGTCAAAAATCTAGTGAAGAGAAAATTTCAAGAAGGAAACACTCATATGAATGTTAGATGGTGCAGACAAATCACATAGGATGAAGACTAAAAAATAGAACTTGGAAGTTAGCAAGTGAAAGTTTACTTTGACTATGGCTAGGATGCTTTCAGTGCTTGGTATGGACAGAAGCAAATATAATGAGATAATGTGACAGCTTTGAAATGTTACCGATGTAAATCGATGGAAGGGTCCTTTTAAGACTATGATGGGGAAAATAGGCTTTTGTTTTTCTGGAAAATATGCACTGAGCCATACAACCTAAACTTTGAACACAATATCCAGACATTCATATTTCCCCTGACAATCTTCTTTATATGGATGCCTGTACTGTGGCTTCATTGAAGAAATTTGATCATAGAGGGAGTCAAAAAGACCAATAGCTTCAGGAGAGACTATGAATAAGTTAATAACATGTAAACATACCTGACATTTACTAACTAAATATTCTATAAATGTTTATTATTATTTTTTTAGGAGCCAGTAGGAAAGGAAAGTTTGGTGAGAAAGGAGACAGATATTTGTGCTTGGTGAGGTGGAGTTCTAACCTATAAATCTGAAATAAAATATTATGGGAGAATGGAAGCCAGCATGATTCCAAAATTTCTGGTTTGGAGAGTTTGCACAGATAAAATTGAAATGTTTGCAAAATATCCAATTTAAGATGTTCAAAGGACAATTGTATAAAAGAGTCTGTTTTAGTCTTTATAGATGGTAATGGAGGTGATAGGAGTGGGTAAAACTTCACAAGGATAAGATGGAGAAGGAAAGAGTAATAATAGAGCCTTGAAAATTGCCATCATTTATANTGGTATGTGGTGACTTAGATTATCTTTATGAGACAACTCCATTACCAGATCATAAGTTCCTTCCTACCAGACAAACATTACTATCAGTCATCTTTGTACCCCTTCTAGCTTTGCTAGTCAAACTGTGAACAAGGAGCTAGCAGTTTTGGTATTGCCAAGAAGCTTGTTAGAAAACCAGAATCTCAGCCCCACCCCAGATCTACTAAATCAGAATGTGCATTTAAAAAAAGATCTCTCCTAGGTGATTGTGTGCATACTAAAGTTCGAGGAAAACTGTCCTATTGTAACTTCCATTAATTCATTGATTTAATAACTATTGATTAAGGACCCACTCTGTGACAGGGAATGTTCTAGTACTGGAGATACAACAGTGAGCAAAGTGAAGTCCCTGCTCTCATGCAGCTTACAGTCTGTGGAGGAAACAGAGACTGGGAAAGCAAACAAGCAAATATGCAATTAGAAATGGTAAGTTCTGTAGAGAAAATAGTATGGTGGTAAAAGACAGTGGTGACATTAAAGTGGGATCCTAAAACATGAGAGATAAACAAGGAGAGTGATGGGGAAGTGTTTGAGATCTGATGCTGGATGCGTAAACAGGAGATTGAAGGTGTAAGGCCCAGAGGCTATGTTAAGGACCTTGGAATTTTTTCTAGGGTAATCCAAAAGCTACTGAAGAGGTCTAAGCAGAGGTGGTTGTGACATGTTCCATTTTGGCATCTTTAAAACATCAGTCTGACTGTTGTGTGTAGAATAGATCAGAGGGTACAACAGTAAAAACAGGAAATCTATTAGGAGAAGGCAGTGTTCCAGATAACAGTTGATAAGGCCTTAGACCAGAGTGATGGCAGAGGTGTTAGAGAAGTAAATGAGTTCAAATCAGGTTTGGTGTCATAGCATGATGTCAATGAATGAGGTATGGGGAACAAATGAAAGGGAATTAAAGATAAAAATGAGTGCCAGGCTAGAATATAATTCATAATATGAATTAATGGGCTTCTTTCCATCAAATTAAAAAAGTAAAAGATTTTAAATATGTATTTAAAAATAATTTTTATTGTTATCAAATTTGTGTATGTTCACAATTTAAAAAAAATCAAATGCTATTACAAGGTGGGTACTAAAACCAGCAGTCCTCTGCTTCTTTCTGCATAACCCTGAATTTTGTTCTCTGCAGGCAATCAGTTTTAACTATGCTAGCTGTTTCTTCATATTTCAGAACTCATTACTTCTCTGGACACTCTTGATTTATCAGTTTTAAATGTTATATGCTGATATCCTAGATATCATCTAGAAGATGAAAACTGAGCATTTAACAACATCCTCACTTTTCTTCTCTACCACCCTCCTTAAATATTTTAATAAAAGATTTTGATTATGTCAGTATTAGGTTTATGCCTTTTTGTGTTTACATTTTAGCTTTTTTGTTTTGGAAACTTCCGTGTGTATATAAATTTTCAACAAATATCAACGCATTGTCTATCTTATTTTCTCTTTGTTCCTAACCTCTTTTGTCCCACTCCACATTGGATCATTTAAAACAAATTCTAAACATCATATAATTTTATTTGTAAATTTTTTAGTGTCATATCTATCAAAGATAAGAGCATTTTATACACCATAGCCACAATACCATTATCATAACTAAAAATAAAATTTACACTAATTCTTTAATATCATTAAGCAATCTATTAAGTGTTCACGTTTCCATTGTCTGGAAAAATAAATGTTAAATTGTTGGAGTCAGGATCTAAATAAGATTTCATTGGTTGCTCTGTCTCTTATGACTCTTTTGATATGTAACTCTCCTTCCTTTCTTTTTCTTACCATTGATCTATTAAGGCAAAGTGGTCTTTTATTTTGTGGACTTACCCACATTCTGTATTTTGCTTATGACGTAATGTGGTATCATTTAATGTATTCCTTTCTCACTTATATTTTATTTCTACTGGTGGTTTGGCCTATAGGCTTTATCCAAGAATGATTCACATGTGATGATGTTTATTTCCTATTGTATCACATCAGAGGACCCATAGTATCTGGTTGAATCTTTTATGATATTAAGATTGATCAGTGAGTTTGTTGATCAAATGTTGTCAGCCACATTATCCATTCTATGTTCTTCGCCACATTGTCCATTCTGAGTTCTCCATTAGAGAGTTTCCCATTAGTTCTTCTTTACTGACTGGTTTTAGCAACCATTGGTGATAATTTCCTGAAATTATTATTTTAATACAGGTTGCAAATTAATAATAGTTTAATTCTATTGTTTCT
>NW_017732254.1:6286-8762 GCF_001890085.2 Hipposideros armiger | reverse complement strand
TTCACCAGGTTAGGGAAGTTTTTCATCATTATTTCTTTATCTAGGTTTTACATTTTTTGTTCTCTCTCTTCTTCTGGTTCGCTAATGATGCAAATATTGGTACACGTGTTGTCCCATAGGCCCCTTAAACTATCTTCAGTTTTTTGGATTCTTTTCTCTTTTCGCTGTTTTGCTTGGGCGTTTTTGCTACCTTATCTTTTAATTCGCTGATTTGATCCTCTGCTTCATCTAATCAACTGTTGATCCCTCTTATGAATTCTACATTTCAGTTATTGTAGTCTTTATTTTTGACTGGTTCTTGCTTGTTTTCTATCTCCATTTTTATGTTTCCTATCTCTTTGTGGAAGTTCTTCCTGAGATCATTGAGCATCCTTATAACCAGTGTTTGGAACTCTCTGTCTGGTAGTTTGGTTGTCTTCATTTTGTTTAGTTCTTTTTCTGGAGATTCAGTTCAGTTCAGTTCTTTACTTGGGACATGTTTCTTTGTCTCCCCATTTTGGCTGCCTCCCTGTGCTTGTTTATATATTAGGTAGGGCTGTTATGCCTCCTGGTCTTAGTAGAGTGGCCTTATATAATAGGTGTCCTGTTGGATCCAGTGGTGCAGTCTCCATGGTCACCAGACCCGGGAGCTTTAGTAGGACCCCTTGTATGTGTTGTGTATGCCCTCCGTTGTAGTTGCATCTTGGTTGCTGTTTGCACATCAATGAGAGAGGGTTGATCTCAGGCTGATTGGTTCATTGGTTGTGAGGACTGGCTCTGACTACTGTGGAGGAGCTGTGGTGAATGGGCTGACCCTAAGAAGCAGGGTTCACTTTAGTGAAGATTTTGTGCCTTCCCAGTCTTCCCTTAGGGTGTGTCATTCTTGGAAGCAGCTGGGTAATGCTATGGCTTGACCTGAAGCTGGCCACCAGGCATGCCAGCCCTGGGGGTTCCTGGGAGGGGACCTGCTGCAGGCCAAGTAGAGCCATGGCCTGTGCCCTGCCCGGAGCCACATGGTATGAGCCACAAAGCAGTCCGCAGATGGCCAACATCCACAGTGGGCTTGGAGGTACCTCTAGAGGCAAATCTGTGAATCAAGCCTGACTGTCTCTAGTGCCAGGCTTAGGGCTGCTCAGCCAGAGGTATGTGACACGCTTAAGCCAGGTACTGCTTTTTTGGGTTTTGTGAACCTTTGGGAGTTGTTAGGAAAGTCCACAGCATGAGCCAAGGTGGGCCATTTATACTGAAAAGCCACAGGAACTGGCTTGGGTGGGCCTGAACATTGGTGGGGTGTGGTATCAGGGAATCATTATGGCGGGACAGGTGAAAGGTGATACCCAGTTTGATGGAGACTCAGATATGGCGTCAGCCAGTGTCTGTACACAACAAGGGGTAGGCCTTAACAAAGTAACAATGGCTTCTGCCAGCTCTTCCATGCAGGAGAAAGCTGCACCTCCAACCTGCAACCTGAAACTAGATAATTTAATTCCTCCCTCCATGTCCCTGGCACCTTTCAAGCCACTGCCTTAGTGCTGGAGCTCAGAGTGAGTGAGTCCATAGTGAGTAAGTCTGTGCATGGGCCCTTTAAGAGGAATGCTGGGACTGCAGCCACCCTATCTCTCACTCAGCCACAATCTCTGCTGGTTTTACAGCCAGAAGTTATGGGGACTTCTCTCCCCAGCACTGGAACCCTGGGCTGGGGTGTTTGGTGTGGTGCTTGGATCCCTCACTACTGTGTGTGTAGGGGGATACCTCTGTAGCCGAGATATCCCTCCTGATTTTCAATGGTCAGATGTGGGTGTGGGACCAGTCTGTTCTAGTCTCTGCCCCTCCTACTGGTCTCAAGGTGGCTTCTTCTATATGTTTTTAGTTGTAGGGCTTTGGTTCAGCTAGACTTTAGGTGATTCTCAGTGATGGTTTTTCCGTAGCTTAGTTGTAATTGATATGGTCCTGAGAGAAGGTGAGCAGTGTTTACCTACTCTACCACATTGACCAGACATCGAGAATGCCTACTTTAAAGCTACATATTTATTTATTTATTTTATTTTCCTAGGTTTTCCCCTCCCACCCTTCTGAGGTGTTAAAGTTGCCAAACATAACATTGAAAGATTGATTCTCCTTTACCCCCTTGGAAATTGATATGAGGAAAGTGTTCTACCTAAAAAAAAGGACACGAAGACTTGATATTTTGTAAGAACTACCATATGCCAGGCACAGTTATTTAACTGATATGTGATACCTCACTTCATCTTCATACCTCTAAGGTGGGTATCATTTGCCCCAATTGATAGATGATAAAACTGAGGTTCAGAGAATATAAGTGACTACTTAAGGTTATGCAACTACTCAGGCAGAGTGAAATTCAAATTTTCATCCATTTCTCTCATGATGTTTATTTCTTTGTTAAAAAAGATCTCTATTGCCATATACTGAATTGCTAATTGCTTCCTGTAAATATTTCATCATATTATAACACTTCAAATGACTTTTTTTTTTT
>NW_017732254.1:2764-3651 GCF_001890085.2 Hipposideros armiger | reverse complement strand
TACAGTCTATTTTTATGTTGCTGTTTTACAACTTTATATAGGTACTACTGAAGTAAAATAAACGGCAAATATTTAACGTGTACAATTTGATTGTTTTTCACATATGTGTACACCCCTGGAACCATCACCACAATCAAGATAACACACATTTCCATCCTCCTAAAATTTTTCTTGTGCTCGTTTGTAATTTATCCCTATCTTTACCTCCCCCTCCATCACCCTTTTCTCCCCTACTCCTTCTCAGGCAACCACTGATATACATTTTTTTCTATAAATTTGTTTGCTCTTTCTAGAGTTTTATATAAAAGGGATAGCACAGCATGCAGTACTTATTGCCTGCCTTTTATTCATTCAGCATAATGATTTCGAGATTCTGTATCAATAATTCTTTCTTTTTTATTGCTGAGTAGTATTGTATTATGTGAATATACCACAATGTGTTTAGCCATTCACCTATTAATGGGCTTTTGGGTTGTTTCCAGTTTGAGGCAATTACTAATAAAGCTGCTACAAATATTCCTGTATAAGTCGCTGTGTTGAGATAGGTTTTTATCTTCTCTTGCTTAAATATGTGGGAGAGAGCTAGGATGCCCATTAATTTCTATTAGTGAGATGCCACAATGCTGATCAGAAACTCTATGCTTGCCAATGGTGCATTTTACTGTAAGTTTGTTAGGTAGGAACCAGGCCATTGACTTGAGAAACTGTCACTATGTGTCCTCAACCCCCAACTGCCCGCCTCACCACCACCTCCCAGGGGCTTCCTGTTTTTCCAAAGAAAATTTCTCTAATATCCTCCTCAAGGAATGAATGTTCCTGGTTGACAGTAAATCAAGTTGAGGAGGAGAGTTTAGAATTCAACTATTTTTCCCTTCTTTTAATTTGGT
>NW_017732254.1:0-2055 GCF_001890085.2 Hipposideros armiger | reverse complement strand
AATCATCAGGCATTTAATCTCACTCATTACCAATTGCCCACCTTAAGATTTTGACCCTGACTCCTATATGCCTATGGCAGAAATGCTGGGCTTCTTAAAGGAGCCCCGATTACTTCATGCTAGACATTTGCTCTTTGACTCTCCTGTTTGGAAAGCCTTCTCCCCTCACTTTGTCTGTATAAACTCTACCTTTCAAGTTCAACTTGAGTGGTGCCTAATCATGAAACCTTTTCTGATTCCCTAAGTCAAAACTGATCTTTTTCTTCTTAATAGTAATAACTAATATTTTTTGAGTACTTTCTATCCAGGCATGACACTAAGATCACCGCACCTATTAACTTATTCGATTCTCACAGCACACCTCTGAGGTGGGTACTCTTATTGATAAGGAAACTGAGGGTAGATAATTTTTCCAAGGCCACATAGCTAAACGTTGTGCATCAGGATTGGAATAGAGACAGTTTGGCTCCAGAACCTACTCTCTTACCCCTTAGTCTATGCATTGGCATGATATAACTTTGAATTATAGTTATGGCTGTAGATATCTTAATTATTAGAAAATACACCTCCCATACATAGGAATCCCATCTTCTAAAGCTAGCTATCCTCCAAACATATAGAAAACTTTTCTGTATATATTATATATACAGGTATATAACATATATTTATTGAACAAATCTGATATAATACAAGAAGGATGAGGAGAAATATTCAATCAAATAACGAAGAAAGAATTATTTTTCCTTACTAAATAAAAATGCGAACATTGAGGCCACAGGAGACAAGATGGAAAATTGGATTACGGTGGTGGCAAAAGAGATAAAACAACAACAACTGAAATGATTTAAGGACTACTTAGGAGGGATACAGGACAGAAATAAACAAGGGCAGTCATAAAATTCTTTAATGATTTACTCCTCTCCTCTGCCCCCCATGGATGTGCCTGTTATTTTTACTCACCTTGTTTGCAGTTGGTCTGAGTGTCATGAAGACAAAATANTGACTTGAATTAATATTAAATTCAAGGGATAAGAATGTCTTCTGGCTTTGATCTTTGTGGTTGATAAGTGACTCCAAGTGCAGTGAGGGTGGGGGGAGAGGGGTGATACAGAATGTGGTGTCTGAAGCCAAGGGAAGATAACATATACCGGGTGTGCCAAAAAAAATGTATACACATGACTTGTATTCATCTTTTGTTATCAGTATATAATGAGTATTACAATTTTAATGCATTTTTTTCCTTTCTTAAAACGTGCATAGATTTTTTTGGCACCCTCTGTGTGTGTGTGTGTGTGTGTGTGTGTGTGTGTGTGTATATATATATATATATATATATATATATATATATATATATATATATATATATTACAGAGGGAATGGTCCTCAGTCTTCAATTTTGCTAAGAGGTGCAGAAAAGGAAAGACTAAAAGGTGAATGCTGAACTTAGCAACACTGACATCGCAGGAGATCTTGATGAAGGTATTAATGTAAAAAATGTCCAAATCTGTAGAGAATTTTTATAAGAACTTTTCTGAGCCACACTGAGAACATATGTCAGGGAGCAAGATCTCAAGTGCTCTGCAGAGTAACAGTTTTGCAGCTTCCTTTATTAATTTGAAATCAAGGAGGGGAGGTAAGAAGATGATATGGACGTGGAAAAAGCAAGACAGGAATTGGATTACAGAATAATTAACATGGTTCGGTGCTCCCTTGAGAGTTAATAAGCCCTTCCAGGAGTATTCTGGCATTTCAAAGGTGTGTTAACCTGGATGCACAAAAACAATGGATAGGGCTGGTTTAAAATCTTTCACTAAAGAAGTTCTATGCCTGGGACGTGACTACCCACTATGACCTGCCCGGTTAGGAATTTAAGATCAGATCACCCTGTGAGGAGGTTACTTTTCATAGAACTCTTTTTTGTTGGCCACAAAGGATTTTAGTGCAATAGTTTGGCTGAAAACTGTAATATTGGGTTGTCAGAAAAGTCATGATGCATGTTTGCAACAGATGGCACTAGTTTATTTTTAGAAGTACTAGAGTCATGCACATCTATGT
>NW_017732253.1:623183-624116 GCF_001890085.2 Hipposideros armiger | reverse complement strand
TTAGTCTTTAGAATACATCATATCACTCTGAACATGGCTATTCCTCTTTTTCAGTGGCTCTTTGGATATTATCAAGTGAAAGTACTGTTCATTTTTCTATACAGAGGATCAAGTAAATGTTTTATTTAGCATATCTCTAGCTTTCAGGTATTGGTGTCTTCTTGTAATAGAAGAGGTTCTGGGGCATCTGAATTTGTCATCTTCTGATGATTCCTGACAGTTATGCATCTGGGTTAGAGTTGGGGCTTGGTGGGATGGGGTGGGATGAAGGGGAGAATGAGGCCATCTCCCACAAGTGCATATATGGAAGGACCCTATAGCCAACATCAAATGCCAGATTATAAGGGGGAGGAGGGACACTTATTTGCATCTGTCTGAAATCTCAGATTCTTAAATATCATATTGTCTAATAGAAGAGACATAGTGATAACAAAGGCATAGTTGTAATAAACAAAGACATATTCAAAATTATATTTTCAAGGTCATACTGCAAGCCAAATGAAGAATTCAAAGTGAATATCAGACATCTGTCCCACTAGACTGATTGTAATATCCCTTTTATTTAGCTCCAATTTTATTTTCCCTGCTGTGATGAATGAAGAAAATGATAAAAACACGGAAAGAATCAGAGGTTTAAGAAAAAAAGACATACAAGATAAAAATCCTTCCAAATGCAGCTGTGACAAAAAGACAGCTTTGCAAGTCAGTGTAGAAAGTGGCTGTAATAATTCAGAGAAATTATTCAGCACTCCAGAAAATACTGCTGTGGAATGATGGAGGGGCCTGGCAGGAGAAATTGTCGAAAGACTGGCATCAATCACAGTTAAGTGTGGTGTCTCTGCTGATTACGTGTATACTGCAGTGAGCCTGCCAAAACAGATCTCTGACACCATGATGACACACCGATGGGTGACTATGCAAATGATTGATGGA
>NW_017732253.1:618906-621028 GCF_001890085.2 Hipposideros armiger | reverse complement strand
AGCTAAAGCCTAGAATAAATGCAATAGCAGAAAGAAATCTTTCCTGTGTTGAGAGAAAAGCTATGTATTGAACAAGCTCACTCTAGGCAAAACTAATTATGACACTTATTTCTAGATACAGACTGGAAAAAATTTTTGAGGTATGAAGATAGAGACAAAGGCCTTATTGGTATTCATGCCAAATAAAAGAAGACAGTTTCTAACAAAGAAATAATCAATTTATCACAAACTTCTTTTCTATGTCATTACATTCCAGAAAATAATCAACACCTGGAGTTCTAGGAAAAATGCTATGGCCCAAAAGTTATATAATAAAAAATGCCATTCTTATATGAAGGTAACAGAACGATATTCTCAGATATTAAAAAGCCCAGAAAATAGACTGCCCACATACCCACCTTGGGAAAAAAATATACTTACATTATACTGCAATCAATTGACATGAAGCAAAAACTCCAAAAATTGGGAAGTCATAATATGAAAGGGCTGGGTGATAAGCATATTTAAAAATGTCTAAATAGTGTTGTAAAGCTGATTTAAAAAATGAATGCAAAATCAAAAGATAATTATTTCCAAAAAAGTTATATAATGTATAACGATAATTTCATAACTTTTATCTAGATCTTAAAAACAAATATAATATCCAGATCATATATATATATATATATATATATATATATATATATGATCATAAATATATATCAGTGATTCCTAGTAACACTCCCTTTTGCCAGCCCTGATACACCATTGACTAGAACCCTACTTATCTGTTCCTGCTGTACTCACAACCTCAACAACATGACCTGCATAAGAGACCATAAGATATCATCTTATTACATGCTCTTCTTTACCTAAGTCACTTTAAGAAGCTCCAGACTTTGAGGTCATCTCTCTTCACCTGGACACTAATCCCCACGTAGCCCTTTAAATTTCTTACACTTATCCAACCTCCTACTCTCCTCTACTCCACCAAACCTTCCAGTGTCTACCAATTCCTGCATATTCAGATCTTTCCTGAATGATTCTTTTACCTTTTTATATTGACCAAGACCTGATTCTCTTCTTAGGAAACTACCTCCTNGAGAGAGAGAGAGAGAGAGAGAGAGAGAGAGAGAGAGAGAGAGAGAGAGAGATCAAAATTCATTATACAATAAAACCCTGAAAGTCTATTAGTTCTCATGGAAGCAATATATCATAGTGGAAAGAACATAGGATTGGGAGTCAGACAGACAAGGTTTCAAAAGTGGAATTTGCCATTGCTAGCTGCAGTGATTTCAGGCAAGAATTTCACATCTATATCAGTTTTCTCATCTGTACAATAAGAATCTTAATAGCTCCTGTTGGTAGAGTTTTGAGAGACAGTGTAGGAAAAGTGCTGGCACAAAGTAGGTGTTCACAAAAGATTAGTTGACTTCTATCACTGGAGCTGATGTTGTATGTCTTTCCTTTACCCTCTGAGTTCTCTACCTGTCACTATATGGCAACTTTTATTCAATTTTGCTGATGTGCTGACAAGAAGGGTTTCTTTTTCACATTTCAAGCTTTTGTTTCATAACTCAGCTGTGATTGCACTTCCCTTCTGCTTACAGGGAAAAGGAAAGGAATTATGAAACAGGTTAAAGGATCACAAATAATAATAAAACTGCCTGCAGCGTGGGCAAGAGAAGCAAATATCAATTAATGCAGCCCCACAGAAGTAAAAGTGAGACTGATGCCATGAAATCCATTCATTTACTTCACTTCACAACACTGTTTGTTGAGGACTTGCTAGGTAGGTGACAGCATTCCGCATTGTTTTTTTCATTGGGGTTTAAAGGAGGGTATCTAAGAGTCAACAAGTGGGTATTTAGAAGAAATAATCATTTAGGATATTTTCCATATCAAGGAAGAAAGGGTGTGTTAGAGAGAAACACACACTGATTTTCAGTGGAAGCTAGTTACCCATCTATTGCCTGTTAGTCTTTAGAATACATCATATCACTCTGAACATGGCTATTCCTCTTTTTCAGTGGCTCTTTGGATATTATCAAGTGAAAGTACTGTTCATTTTTCTATACAGAGGATCAAGTAAATGTTTTATTTAGCATATCTCTAGCTTTCAGGTATTGGTGTCTTCTTGTAA
>NW_017732253.1:613612-617273 GCF_001890085.2 Hipposideros armiger | reverse complement strand
TTGGTAGTTTGATAGGAATTGCATTGAATCTATATATTGCCTTAGGTAGTATTGACATTTTAACTATATTAATTCTTCCTATCCATGAACATGGTATATTTCCATTTATTTGTTTCTTCTTTGATGTCTCTCTTCAGCGTCTTATAATTTTTTGAGTACAGGTCTTTTACTTCTTTGGTTAAATTTATTCCTAGGTATTTTATTGGTTTTGAAGCAATTGTAAATTGGATTGATTTCCTGATTTCTTCTTCTGATAGTTTATTATTGGTATATACAAATGCAACTTTTAAAGTTATTTTGATTTGTACTGGAAATCTTTCAGGTTCAGAGAAAGCTATCATTCTAATCATTTATCAAGGATAGCTTTGTAGGAAACCCTTCTCCCTTAGTGCTGCTTCCTTTGGCTTTTTCTGTCACCCATAGGCTGGACAAAAACCTCTCTCCACTTCTGGCTTCTCTCCTTTTTCTGGTCCCCATCTCACTCTTGAGA
Organism: Hipposideros armiger; assembly: GCF_001890085.2. Taxonomy (NCBI): domain Eukaryota; kingdom Metazoa; phylum Chordata; class Mammalia; order Chiroptera; family Hipposideridae; genus Hipposideros; species Hipposideros armiger. The sequence goes on along the minus strand of NW_017732253.1, from coordinate 616,783 downwards.
GCATCTATAATAAAATATTTTGAGGCCTTCACATCTGTGTGTCCTTTCATAATCTCTTAGCTATCCTCTACCGCCCAATGTCTCCATAAGTCAAAGGCTATGCCAGAACCCTACCTAAAAATCTCTGGGCTTAGTCCTGATCTCCAACCATAATGGGTTGTACCTCCAATTTTTTTTTATTTGTTTGTTTTAATACCTTGCAAAGTTTTAGCCTAGTCCTGTTCCCCTTTTATGACTCCCTCTCTTGGGTCTTGATTAGCTCAACTTCTCTAACCTTCTTCATGCTAGTTTCATATATAGTTGGAAATGCCCACCCATCCCTCTATCTCAACCTCCCACACACACACACACACACACTTACACTTTGTAGTTTAACTTATTTTCCATGGCTACCCACTGGCCACATGCTCTCTATGTTTCTATCGTTAGCCATGGTCCTAGGTTTCTACAATGTGTTCCTTGCAATTCTCCATACCCACAATCCTTTATTCTCTCATTCTTTTTCTTTGTTTCTATTCCTTTATTCTGCATGGATACTAAATATTAAAGCTAGACCAGGAGATCCTAGCTTGTCCTAACTCTCCTCTCTCTGCGCCACATCCAGTCACTTCCTGGCTATGCTGGCCATGTTGCTGAACCAGACCACCCACATGCTCCACACAGAGGTGACAATGCTCCATCTTCTCAGTCTCTCTTCAGCAACAGGATGTGCTCAGCTTCTTGGATTTCCATGAGAGCTCCAACTTGTCCAGTCATGCCAGTATCTAGGTGAACTTGTTAGCGACTCAGTCTCTAATATGCCAACTGTCCGTTTCCAGCCCTTTGCTTCCCCAGCTTCTCCCACATTTGAACAAGATGTAGATACACGNATAAGCTTTAAAATATATGTAAGACATTTCCAGAAAGAAAAAAAAAAAGAAGAGAGAGTCACTAATGAAGAGATAATATCTAACTAAAAAAAAACTAACTCAAAGAAAAACATAATTTTTTAGGTAGAAACCCACAGCAGGTCTGTAAAGGAAAAAACAAATCCAAATCATAACAAAACTATAGAATATCAAAGGTAAAAAAACCATAATAGCTATCAAAAGTAAAAGACTCTTATCTGAACAAGTAAAATAATCAGATGGACAACAGTCTATCAGTAAAAATAAATATCAGAAGTAAGAACATCTTCAAAGTGTTAAGTGGAAAATAACTCAACTATTATATTTTACATTCCCACCAGCAGTATACGGAGAGCTCCAATTTCTCCATAGCCTTGCCAACACCTATTGTACTTTATTTATATTGTTAATATAGCTATCCTAGTGGGTGTGAGGTTGCATCTCATTGTAGTTTTGATTCACATTTCCCTAACGATGATATTGAATATCTTTTCATGTGCTTATTAGCCATTTGTGTATCTTCTTTGGAAAAATATCTATTTAAATTATTGTCCACTTTGAAACGGAATTATTTGTCTTTTTATTATTGATTTGTAAGAGTTCTTTTAATATTTTTATACAAGTCCCTTGTCAGATATATGGTTTGCATATATTTTCTTATATTTTGTAGTGTTTTCTATTTACTTTCTTCTTCATGGTATCATTTGAAGCACAAACATTTTTAATTCAGGTTAAATACAATGTATCTATTTATTCTTTTGCTGCATGTGCCTTTAGTATTGTATTTACAAAACCATGCCTAACCCAAAGTCACAGATTTACTCTTCTATTTTGTCCTAACAGTTTATAGTTTTAGTTTTTTACATTTACATCTTTGATCCATTTTAAGTCAATTTTTGTATGTGACGTTAGAGATCCAATTTCAGTCTTTTGAATGTGGATATCCACTTGTCCTAACATCATTTGTTGAAGAGACTAGTATTTCCCCTATTGAATTGTCTTGGCACCCTTGTAAAAAAAATCAATTAACATTCTCAAAATCCACCCATGTTGTTGCAAATGGCAGTATTTTATCTTTTCTATATTCCATCATATATATATCACATCATATATATATATATATATGTATATATATATACATATATATGTATATATATGATGTGATATATATATATATCACATCTTCTTTATCCAGCCATTATATCAAAAGACAGTTCAGCTTTTTCCATGTCTTGACCACTGTCAATTATAGTTGACATACAATACTATACATCAGCTTCAGGTTTTCAGTGCAGTGATCAAGCCTCTACACTGTCCATGAAGTGGTCTCCCTAACAAGACATGTGACCATCTGACACCCTACAAAATATTTACATTATTAATTATATTCCCCAAACTGTCTTTGTATCCCTGTGACAATATTGTAGTTACTTATTTGTCTAATCCCTTCCCCTTCTCCCTCATCCCCACCCCCGTCCCATCTAGCAATCATCAGTTTTACTTCTATAACTCTGAGACTATTTCTGTTTACTTTGCTCGTTCATTCAGTTTTTTAGATGCCACATATAAGTGAGATCATGATGTGGTATTTGTCTTTCTCCAACTGACTTATTTCACTTAACACAATAGTCTCTAGGTCCATCCATATCGTTGCAAATGGTAAGATTTCATTCTTCTTTATAGCTGAGTAATACTACATTGTATAAATGTACCACAGTTTCTTAATCCAGTCATTTACTGATGGGCATTTCTATTGTTTCCAAGTCTTGGCTATTGTGAATAGTGCTGCAATAAACATAGGGGTGCATATATTTTTTTGAATTAGCATCTTGGGTTCTCTGGGTAGATACCCAAGAGTGGAATTGCTGGGTCATAAGTACTCCCATTTCTAGTGTTTTGAGATACCTCCAAACTGATCTCCATAATGGCTGCACCAATCTGCAGTCCCACCAACAGTACACCAGGGTTCTCTTTTCTTCACAACCTTGCCAGCACTTGTGGTTTGATGATTTATTGATGATAGCCATTCTGATCAGAGTGAGGTGGTATCTCATTGTGGTTTTTATTTACATTTCTCTAATGATTAGTGGGGTTAAACATCTTTTCATATGCCTGTTGGCCATTTGTATGTCCTCTTTAGAGAAATGCCTCTTCATATCCTCTGCCCATTTTTAATTGGGTTGTTGGTTTTTTTGGTGTTGAGTTGAATGAGTGTTTTATAAATTTTGGATATTAACCCCTTATCAGATATATCATTGGCAAATATCTTCTCCCATTCCATAGG
>NW_017732253.1:604952-611347 GCF_001890085.2 Hipposideros armiger | reverse complement strand
AGAGAGAAACCTGGCATAGAGTAGGTAAATAAATGAATGAATGTGAATGTATATAATGATTTAATTCCCCTATAAGACTGTTTGACACTTAAGATCAGGAACTACATCTAAAGACTCTATTAAATATCTTTTATAATACTAAATCAGTATTTGTTAATTTTTAAGATGACGCATGGAAGAGCCAGAAATGAGGATGAACCCTGATAAAGACATAAAAAGTACAAGCAAACATAGTTTGTAGACTTTTATGTGACACAATCGAGCCCCAAGAAAAGACAGCTAAATTCTATAGATTCAAATAAAAACACAAGGTGAATCAGACTTTGGAAAATTATCACTCCATAAAGCTAATGTAGGATACAGTTAGGCCAAGCAACAACATTATAAAGAGATTTTCCTCTCTTTATGTTTTCCAAATAATCCAGAAATAAAATTTCTGTGGGTTTCATATATGTAGAAAGATTTTACAGCCTGTGTCAAATTATGTCCCCTTTTTCTTATGTTGTTTTTCTATCAGTGAATAACTTGGCAGAAAGAAACTTCTAATAGGAGAATTTGGTATATTGATTGGAAAATATACATGTTATAAACCTTTTGCAAATTCAATTCTAAGACTTTACTGTAGTCTTTCTTTTTTTTCCTTTTTTGCTTAACTGCCATGGTACCCACCTAGAGGTTTGATCCCTGAACAAATGTGATGTGTTCACGAGGTACACTTAATTAAATGAGGATTTAACAGGAGCACCGGTATGTGACTTTTCTTTTTGAACTACATAGAAAAGAGAAAGCCAAAGCCTATGGTAATGTGACATTTAAGTTGCAAATTTCAAACTGAAAAAAAATTAGGAAATATAAAATTATGGTTGTCATAGTAATTCTAGCTAAACCACAGTAGCATAGTGTATTGCCTGAGACTCATTTACACTATAGTCTTTTATACTACCTATTATATAATCTGTATATTTTAATGTTACATGGTGCATGATTTTTACTAATATATGCATTTATATGAACACAAAACAAGCTTTCTTTTTGTTTACGTAGTTTGTTATAGTTCACACACTAAAAGATGAATCTAAAGACTGTTTCTAAATTCATGCTAAAATGTTAAATTCCGGGTAGAGTTTATTTAGTGCGCCTTTCTTTCCCATCACAGAACATGGTATTTGCAGTAATACACTCAAAAGTATATGAGATGTCTCATTTGGCTTCATTGGTATTCACATCAAAGCCCTTCGAGGTGAAAAAGGAATATTTAAAAATGTACAGAATGCTGGATTCTTTAATCCCAGTTGACTTTTTTATCATTTCTACGTACCTCATTATACATTGCATGCCAGGCACTTTAAGGCCCCTTCTAGCCTGGAAATTCTATGAGTCTATGATTCTCTCAAGTTATAGCCTTCTTTCTCAAAAAACACCCCATCATTCCTCCAATCGTTGTTCCACTACCCCCTGATGAATACTTTTGAAATCTCATTTATTTTTGTAAGACAAGATAAAATTGGAACATCCCTCAGGCAACCAATAATAGCATGCATATCATATATATTTTTTTTTTCCCTTCACTAAAAGTTGTGTTTTTCTTAGGGCAAAACTTGATAGAAAAGCCAAGATTTTTGTGAATAACTTGAAGGCAAATTATTATAGCTCACACCTTCAGAGCTTCAAAACATCTCAGCCAAGAAAGTATATAACCCTAAATATAATTTTTTTTTTGCTGCATTCTATCAAACAAGCCTAAGTGAGGAAAAGGATTTTTTCAATTTCCCTGTTACTTTTAAGCATCATTCCAATTAAACATCCCCCTCTTCAAAAGGGAGATAGCAGNATATCTATATCTATATCATCTATATCTATATCTCCTACATCCAAACTATCAGCAAATCCTATTTGCTGTTTTGCTTTCTAAGTTTATTTTGAATCCAAGCACTTCTTACCATTTTCATCACCATCATCCTTTATCTAGATCACTCCAATAATGCCTTGCTATCACTCTTGCCTTCTGAAGTTCACTAGAAGACATAATTATGCTTTTAAAACAAAAGTCAGATCCAGCCACTGGTCACCTCAAACTCTGCAATGGCTCCCATCTTACTCAGAGTAAAGGTCTTTGAAATGGCCTACAAGGCCTTTCATCAACTCTGTGACCCTATGTCCTACAAGTATCCCCCTATCTTAACCACCTTCAGCTACCTTGCCTCCTACCTGTTCTTCAACAGAAAGCTCTAACCTTGGAATGTTCACTCTGCTTAGAATGCTCCTCTCCAAGATACCCACATGATCTGCCTTTTTTCCTTCTGGTCCCTGCTTAAATGTTGCTTTCTCATAGAGCCTCCCCTGACCACCTTGTATATAATTTCAGCAACTCTCACCTCAACACTCCACATCCTTTTTGCTTTCTCTTTCTCCATAGCACACATCACCACTTGAGCTAACTCCATATCTAGATCTTATGCATATCTACATCTATATCTATATTTTGGAGAGAGAGATACTTATATCTGAGGGCAGTAAATTGTTTTTCATGCTTTATATCTATTTCCTGGCACTTATTGGTAATCAATAAATATGTTTTAAATGGATGAAGGAAGAGAAGCAATTAAGGGGGAAAGAGAGAGAAAGGGAAGAAAGGAAAGAAGGAAGGGATGGAGAGAGGGAGGGTAGGGGAGGGAAGGAAAGGGAGACTGAGATATGGTGGAGTAAGGGATCATATGGGGAGGTGAAGCAGTAAGCAAAACTTACTGACTTTTACTCTGATGATGGCACTTTATACTTGATTCTCACAAGTAGAGAAATATTTTTAAATTGTATTTTTAAAATATTAATAGTAACTGCTAATAGAACCTAAAATAGGATATATATTTTTCCACTGAAAAATATATAAATACAAAAGAATAAAAAGCTCATATATAAAAATAATTTTAATGGGATAAAGCTTTCTATTGAGACAAAAAAAATGTCCTATCAAGTAAACAAACAAATCCCATGATTGTTATTAAAAGGAGATACACATAAAATTAAGCTATGGAAGTAGGATAGCTAAAGGTCTATGAGTCAAATACAATAAAAATGTAAGGAGCTGTCTTTGTAATATGAATATTGGAAAAAATTGAATTTAAAATAAAAGCATTAAACAAGGCAAAGAAAATTCCTTTATGATTATAAATGATATGGTATCAGTTCTGTAATTAGGTTATCAAAGATGATGACTTCCATCTTGCTGTCTCTCTTTTTCTCTCTCCTTCTCTATCTTCTTCTCCTTCTCTCCCACCTATCCCCAAGCCCACCCCCACCTCCACCTCCATCTCTCTCACATATTCTCTCCGATGGAGCAAGCTGCCATGTCATGAGATAATCTATGAAGTGGTCCAGATGTCAAGAAACTGAGGGAAGTGCCCAGCCAATAACCTGCAAGGAACTGAATCCTGCCCCAAAAGACGTGAGTGGGCCTAGATGCAGATGCTCCCAGTCAGTCCTTAAGATGGCTGCAGCCTTGGGACAGGCCCAGAGTCTGAAGTCTAGGTCACACCAGAATGCATAGAAACTGTGATAAAATGTTGGTATTTTAAGCCACTGTATTTTGGGTATGATTTGTTATACAGTAATACATAATACTTGGGTCAAAAAGAAATAAAAGACTACTTGAAATTAGTAACAGTGAGAATATTGCACATTACATTTAATTAATGTACCCATAACTGCCTAGGGAAATATTTGTAATCTTATGTTTTTTTACTGAAATATGATAGACTTAATGAAAATAAATAAAGTATTAACCTCAGAAAGCCATTACAAGACCAAAAAATAAACCTAAATAGGCAAAACTTTTTTGCAAGGCTACTTGAGAGAAGAAAGATGTACATACCATATGATTTCACTTATATGTGGAATCTAAAAAACTAAACAAACAAAACAAACTCATAGATACAGAGAAAATTTTGATGGTTGGGGGAATGGATGAAAAGGGGAAGGGATTAAGAAGTACAAATTGCCTGTTACAAAGACAGTGACAGGGATGTAAAGTATAGCACGGGGAATGTAGTCAATAATATGGTAATAACTATGTATGGTGTCAGAGGGTTACTAGATTCATCAGGTTGATCACTTCGTAAGTTATAAATGTCTAACCACTATATTATACACCTGAAACTAGTATAATATTATATGTCAATTGTAATTGAAAAATTTTAAAAAAGAGAATAAGAAAGGTGACTTACAGTCGTAAGGTAGTCTTAGTTGACACTGGAAGGTCCCTCTCACCATCCCTCTCTAACAAACAGCAATGGAAAAAAGTATGGAAACCAAATGCGCGTGACAAGAAAAACAACTCCCCTGATGTTATAAATGAAGAGGAAAGTTAAAGCCCGTGCTATGAGTAGTACCTAAATGGGTAACACGATTCGCAGAATTAAATACATGGACCAAATCCCTGAGGTTCAATGTCTGCCTGGACACAAGAGTCTGGTCTTCATGCTGAGTGCATGGCAGGGAGAAAGTACGGAGCTCCCTGCTTCAAATAGGAATTCAAAAGACCTCCTTTCCCCACTGGCCAGTGGGTGTGGTATGGAAAGCTGTTATCTAACCAAACTAGAAAAAGAATCGCATGCGAGGAAGGGATTGGAACCCTAAAGGCTCCTCAAAAAAAGGGTGTACGAAAAGTTTGCATACAAGTGGAAGAAACTCTGAGCCCAGAAATGTACATAAAACTGGTCCNGCTCTTCTTTACCTAAGTCACTTTAAGAAGCTCCAGACTTTGAGGTCATCTCTCTTCACCTGGACACTAATCCCCACGTAGCCCTTTAAATTTCTTACACTTATCCAACCTCCTACTCTCCTCTACTCCACCAAACCTTCCAGTGTCTACCAATTCCTGCATATTCAGATCTTTCCTGAATGATTCTTTTACCTTTTTATATTGACCAAGACCTGATTCTCTTCTTAGGAAACTACCTCCTGTCATCCCTCCCAAAGAGTAGCTATTTTCTCTCCCACACCTGTCAGGGCCACTGGAGTTAGGGTAGATATTCTTCTCTTTAGTAATCATTATTTAAAGATTTTATCACTTGGCTCATTGTCACTCTCCAAAGTTAGTCTTGTCATAACTATTGATGATATCAGCATCAATATCCATGTAGATCAATCCAATAGAGTTTCCTTCAATGATAAAAATGTTTTATCTCTGCACAAATGTGGTAATCACTAGACACATGTGCTATTGCACAGTGCTAGTGCAACTGAGGAACTAAAGTTTCTCCTTAATTTTAATTAATTTAAAAAGCCATATGTGCTAGTGGCTACTGTTTTAGACAGCACAGACATCAATGGTAACTTCAGTAGCCAATGCTCTCAGTTCTTTGGCCTCTATTCTTCCAAATAGCTTGTCCTCAGGTTATTTGCTTTCAAACTCTACAACACATCATTACCAATAGCTGCACCTCCTCCAAAAAGTTGATATCAAACATCCCAGCCACTAACTGTCATTTTCTGTTTTCAGGCATCTTCTCATATACTCATTCCAACAATTGCACAAATTCACCTGGAAATATATCTCTGGTTCCCTTGCCTCTCTCTCTCCAAGTAATCTGACAAAATATTTACAGAGTAAATTCAATTTTCTGTCTATTCCCACCAGCACTCAGGTGACTCAGTGTGCCTGGGGAACAGCACACAACCCTGCAGACCTGTCTCACTTTTACTTCATGTCCACCAACCTCAAAAATCTTTTATGTCTTGCAGTCTTACTACATTTCTCTAGTCTGTTCACTGTCACTCTACTAGGTAATTATGTGATGCCCTCTCCCAGTTCCTCTAACTCTCAACACCTCCTCTGACTGTTTATTCTCTGATGAAGATTTCATTCCTATTGCACAGAGAAAATATGTACTGAGCACAGAATTCCTATAATGCACCCACTCACGCATATCCCCAAATATTCTGCTTCTGTTTTTATGTTTGAATGTGCAGTGGATTCCAATCCCCTAAAACAATTATCCCTCATATGTCCTGCATCATCAGTTTCTCCCTCTCTTCTGGATATTCTCATCAGAACACAAACAAACTATAACACTACTCACATTAAAAAATAAAAATAAAAGCTTTCTTTGATTCATATTCCCCTTAAGCTATAATCCCATTTCTCTGTTCTCTTTTACAGCAAAACACCGTGAGAGAAATAGTTGTAATTTCTATCTTCATGTTCTCTTTCCAATTCTCTCTTGAATACATTTCTTTTATCAGGCTTTTGTCTGCAGTGCATTCACTTAGCTTATGTAAAGGTATACAGTGATCCCCATGTGGCAAAATTTGACTGTAACGTCCTGGTTTTCATCATACTTCACCTATCAGCATCATTAACATAGTTATCACTCCTTCCTTCTGAACACTTTTTAACT
>NW_017732253.1:585986-594956 GCF_001890085.2 Hipposideros armiger | reverse complement strand
ATTACTTATCTTAGTGTATTGTAGTCCTGTGTTTATTCATCTCTCTCCCATGCAGAACTCAGGGTTCAGACCTTATCCTGTTTTTCTATTTTGCATACCATTGCATCCTGGCCACTTCACAAAGAGCCACAGAGTAAGCATGCAGATATGTATTTGTGGAATGAGTTAATTAATGATTTATGACATATTAAGCCTCATCTCCCAGCATGGATGCTATTATCGAGTTCGTAGTAGACAGTAAATTTTGGTTGAAGAAAAGGGAAAGAAAGACTCTAGTAGCTCTCTGAGATGAGTGGAAAAGTTCTTTAGGACATCTATGGGAGGAATACTACTCCAAAGGAAATAATGGACACCAGCGGCCACTGGAGTATTTTCTGTTTAAGAGTATAATATATTTGGCACTGGTTTCTGAGATGCTGGTGCCTTATACCTAAATATTCATGGAAATGTCTAAATAATATGCTTTCCTATGCAATGTTTCACAAGTCTTAACTCATACTTGGCAGTTAAAACCTGCTCGGATGTTGAGAAATGTGATTTTGTTGTGTCCAGGTGTTTGGCTGCATCGGGGCCATTTTGTTTTCATCTGCCCTCTGTTCTCTGCTAGTGACACATTCCACAGATTGAAAGAGCACTCCAGGCGGAAACAGTAATGAGTTAACATTGTCTAAAAGACCCTTAGGCCAAAGGTCACCGTTTCATAAAATGAGAGATCTGCAAGTATTTGAAAATCAGGAGACAAGAACATATTTTAAAAGCAATTTCTGATGGGTAGAGGGTCAGAGAGTCAAGGTAGAAGGTGGAGCTAGATAGGGAGTTTATTCTTCTTCCTTTCAAAAGCATCCATATGCAGTCTTTGCTTCATTCTAAGTTTGTTATAAATATATTAGATACTTTCTACATTGCTCTATGGTTCTTCATTCTTTACAAGTATTAACTCATTTGATCCACACAACATTATTACAGATGTCTGGTAATATTGCTATTTGCTTAGTCAGTATCCATTTTCCCTTTCTTCCATATAAATAAAACAATGATTTTATTTGAACATGGTAATGGCTAAGTTAGTAAAATTTCTAGCCTCCCTTCCATGGTCATGTGATACAAGTCTGTCCAATGAGATAGAGACAGAAGTTTTGGGATGAGCTTGCCTCACCAAATAATAAGGTAGAGCAATCTAATATAAGGCTGTTATGCTTTACCTCTTTCACTTTCCCCATCATTTTTCCTGGACTTTGAATATTTGTAGATGCAGAAACCATTAAGACCATGAGAATGAGTCACGTATTTGTTCCACAAATTAAGGATGGTGACACAAAACTAAGGAAAAGGCATGGAACACTGATGGTCTCTTGGAGCCATTGCTGCAGCCCTAGATTTCCTACTGCTAACTTTTTGTTACCCTAGAAAAATAAATACTATTTGAATAAGCCACTGAACTCAAATACCCACTGATAGAAGTAGGTGCTATTTAAATCCCTACGTTTCTAGTGAGGAAATCAGGCACAAAGAGATTTAGTAACTTGGCCAAAGTCATTCAGATAGGAAGTAGAGAGACTAGGGTAAGAGCCCAGGCCAATGGCTCCTGGACCCTGGCTTCCAGCACCCTAGGCTGAGCTGTCTCTCAGCTTGGTACCTTCAGATCCTCAGAGCCTTTGCACATTCTTCAAACCCTGCACCAGTCACCCTACTTCCCTGGTTCCAACATAGGGAAAAACAAAAAAGTTAATGTCTACAACATGCTTCAAGCATTCAGTCTTAAGATAGGGAAAACTATTTCAAATTACTAATGATATTTTTCTCTACGAAACACGTGAAAGCTTTAAACAAAGTTGTAAACCAATAGACTACACAGCTGTCTTACAATGTGCTCAGGAGGAATAAGCTGTAAATGAATGGAAAACACCTTTCATTTCCAAGGACTAAATCACTGTCTATCATTAAGATAGTTGTGGTGCCTGTAGAGCCGAGGCTTAGTTGTCAGTCTTCAACCATCATGCTCTCAATCTTTTCTCTCCTAGCAAAGTTTTAAGTGGAGATGCATTGTCTCTGCCTCTCAATATAAATTGTTTTAATTGCTTATTAAAATTGTACAACAGAGAAAAGCAAAAAGAATGCAAATTTTCTGTTAGCAGCCTTTCTCTCAGGAAAGCCCACAGCCCATGCAGATGTAACTTTATCAAATAGAACATGGGAGGGGGCAACAGGCATGGAATAGGCTTAATCCACCCACTGACCCTGAGAAGTATTCCAGAGTGGTCATGGGCTGTTTGGAGGTCAGTCTTTTACAATGCAAATTACTCTTCTATTCAAAAAGAAAATTTCTGAGCACTAGGATTCAATTCCAGGTGATTTTGTCTGAAACAGCTCAGAGCAGCATTTCCCAAAGGGTCTAATGGTTAAATTTAGAAACTATTGGGTTGTCGGAAAAGTCATGACGAATTTTGGCGACGAAAAACGTAGAAAAAATACGTCATGACTTTTCCGACAACCCAAGACTATATTTTGTAGAAATTCACAATGTACATTTGCATATTCAAGATTTTTGAAGGTTTCTGCAATCCACAGACAGGTTTGGCATCATTCAATACATTTAAACACATTAGGGGAAAATATTAACCTACACAGGAATTAGGACCATCATGTCTTTACCTTATCGGGTTACTGCTTACATTAACACTTTTATAATCCTCCTCCACCCTCAACCCCTACTCATAAAGTCTTTAGCTATGCAGAAATGTTGAATCAATTACAGTCAATTCTTGTTTTTTTGCAGATTTTGTATTTGCAAATCTGCCTACTCACTAAAATTTATTTGCAATCCCAAATCGATACTCACAGCATTTTTGTGAGCATTTGCAAACATACACAGGGAGGCAAATAAAAAAAAAAATGTTACCGGGTGTGTGTGTTCCCAGCTGAGGTGGGGCAAGGAGAGGTCCTGCCTTCTCCTTTCAGCTCTCATGCTGTAAACAACTGTCCTTTTGCAGTATGTTAAGTGACATGTGTGTTGCATTTTTGTGCATTTTGTTGATGATTAGTTGCTTTAAATGCCCCCCAAGTGCAGTGCTGAAATGCCGTTGGGTGTTCCTAGGGATGAGAAGGCCGGGGTGTGCCTCCCGGAGAAAATACGTGTTACATAAACTTCCTTCACGCATACGTTATAGTGCTGTTGACCTATATGTAAAATATAAGCAAATATATTATATATATATAAATATACAAAATGGTAATGAATCAATAATATAGCTTAAATAAGGCATCCTTAAGAAGAAACACACATAAAACAAGGTTATGAATTGATGAGTTGACAACAATGTGAGCAGAGGCTTGCAAGAAGCTAACCCTGTATTCCTCCTATGAGCAATGGCTCAGTATTTGCTATCTGTGTTCACAGCAGCTTTGTAGAACCTATCTACCACAAACAGTGACAACCAATTATATCATGTATGTAGGTAATCAGATTAAAAAATTTTTTTGACACATAAGAATGAGGAGTTGATAGGAAGACTTTTATATAATGCTCCTCATCTTCAGGACATTCTATTTAAGAAGAGCCATGATGCAAACAAAACTGCAACATTTACTGAGTACTTGCTATGAGCCACGCACCATTTTAAGTTCTTTACATGTATTACCTCACTGAATCCTTAGAACAACTTGTGAATTAAGAACACTTTATTGTCCATATTTGACCTGAGGAAACTGAGACACAGAAAAGTTAAGCAACGTGACCACAGTCACATAGTAAGTAGCAGAGCTAGAACTTAAACTCAGGCTGCCTCCAAAACCATGCATGTTCACGTGATATCATGCAGCCTGTGAAGAGAGAGATAGGTAGGCAACAAGATGTATTTTGATCAAGAACTCAGACAAAGTAAATCAAAACGTTATGTTAAAAATGGTAAATACATGCTTAAGGAAGTAAATAATACTGGCATTGTTTCAACTGAAGAGATTTCAATGGCCATGATGATTTCTGGGGCTGTTATCAATGCTGGAGCATACTATGTCAAAGTTACATTTTATTCATGTGGGGTTCTGAGAATTAAACGTAGCTTAGGGCATATTTAGATCATACTAGCTTTGGAACAATAGAAGATCCTGTGGGTGAAGGACCAGGGTTTGAATTCTTCTCATTCGCTACCACTGCTCTTATCCACTTCACCTGCACAGAAACTCAGTGGGAGACCCACAGCAGTCAGAGCCAGGGTGTAAAGAATAAGACAGGGAAAGAATGTGTTTTAGGTGCCACATTCTGCCTTGTTTGTTTACTAAACCCTGCCTACGCCTCCATTAGACATCCTTTCATGGAAGTCTTCATTTGAACCATCAAGAGTGAATTCTATTTCCACCATCACACTGACCTTATTCAAAAGTGACTTCATATCTCTTTACCTGCCCCTCCTAGAGGTATCCTGTAATGCCAGATACACCCCGATATTCTTCCTTGACTTGGCAACACTTGTTTGAATATCATCTCCTTGTGGATAGATAGCGTGCTTGGCACACCTCTGTAGCCCTCACGGCAGTTAGCACAGAGCTGGACACTTAGTGCCCAATTGGACACTTAGTGGTTGATGAGTGAATGGCTGATAATATGAGCGAATGACCCTATCACGGGCTTTGCATCAAGCACCTCATTGGCTGCATTTTTTACTTCTGTGCCCCTTTATTTTGTAGTTTTAACTCTGTTCACATGTTTTCCTCCAGATTTCTGCTATGGCACAATAGAGATATGAATTTAAATTTTAAAAACTATACTTATTGTGGTGGGCAGAAGAAAGGTCCCCCTAAGATGTCATGTTCTGGTGCATCCCCAGAACCTGTGAAAATGTTTGGTTTCCTGGCAAAGGATGATGAAGGTTGCTACTCAGTTGACCTTGAGATGGGGAGATTATCCTGAATAATACAGTTGGGCTTAATGTTATTGCAGGGTATTTGAAAGTGAAAGGGGGTAGAAGCAGGAAAGTCAGTGCCAGAGGCTGAGAGAGATGTAAAGATGCTGCATTGTTGTGTTTGAAGGTGGAGGAAGGGGCCACAGGGAAGGAATGTAAGTAGGTTATAGAAACTGGAAAATAAGAAGAAATGGATTCACCCCTAGAGCCTCCAGAGAGGAACACAGCCCTGGGGACACCTTGATTACAGCCCAGTGAGACCCGTTTCAGGCTTTGGACCTCCGGAACTGTAAGATAATAAATTTGTTTTATTTTAAGCCATTAAATTTATGGGAATTTATTATAGGCACAATGGAAAACTGAGTCAGGAACCAAAAAGTAACTGTGTTCTGTTAATGCAAATAGTCATTTGATTTCAGAGCCAAATATTAAAATTAGAAGTAAAAAAAAAGTAGAATAAAAATTAAAAACTAGTTAAACCTTCCCCATCATTTGATTCATGTCTTCAATTCTACAGCCAGTAATAACAATTTATATAAATCTAAATTCATAGTCTTAAAAAAAGTTTAGAAACATCTGACGCATGTTAGATCACCGACTTTGTAGAAAGTTGAAAACTGTTCCCTATTTTCTGATCCCCAAATGGCTACCTAGGATCTCTCTTGCAGAGCTGTCCACCTCGGCCTCCCTGATTTCCTTCCCTGTAGCTCATCTCCAACTAATTTGTTAATCAGGTCATGAACTAAATAAACTCTGCTGAGTTCCTGGGCCTGTGGGATGAAGTCCAAGCTATGGAGACTTATATTTAATCTAATCATACTCTGCTAACCTCAACAACACACACTACCCATCCAAACTCACCTCCCTCTCGAAAAACATTTTATCTTAGGCTTCCTGGCCAGAGATGCTGCTAAATATTCTACAACAATGAACTATGTGCCCCAAATATTAATAGTGCCAAGGTTGAGAAGCCCTTGTCTAGATTGTTCACTGATTTCCTTTATTACTTATTCATTCATTATTTTAAAACCTAAAGCTTGATGAATATTTACTGTGCACTAGACCCTACATAAAATTTTAGATTTTAGAGAACTTACGGTCTTGTTGGTGAGGCAGTCTCATTATTAATGTTATAATTAAGAGCAATGGTGTAGTCGCTAAAATATAAGCCCTATGAGGTCAGGGAACCACTTCACTGATATATCCCTAGCACTTCATAAATTCTTAATAAATATCTGCTATTTGAATGAAGTATTCAATGCATAGAAATATGCACAGGAGCCTATGGGAACCTAGAAAAAGAATTTCTATCCCGAGATTGTCCGGGCAAAGGGTGGAATAGGGTGGTGGAGGGGTGGGAATGGACATGAGAGACAAAGCGAGGTGGTTTCAGAAAGATCATCTTGGGCTTCATAATAGGGCAACATGCAGCCTTGTTACTGAGCGTTTCATGTGTATATGCCATATTTCTCTAGCTCCTCTTGTAAACAGTCTGAGTATTAGAACTATGTCTAATCCTTTCATGTACCATGCCCCCCACTTTCATCTCACTAGGGCCACAGCAGTGGCTTCCACACAGCAAGTGCTGAATTGTTTATTAACCAATACAGCTCATTATAGGAAGAAATAAATAAACAGTGGCACTTCTGAAAACATTACGGTACATGTATATTCAGAGATATATCTTATTCAATGAAATAGGTTCTGGGAGAGAAAAGGTATGTGTATGAATTTTTATAAATTTTAAATTCTAGTAAGTAGCTTAAAAGTAACCATAATCATTACAGAGTAATACATAGTATTTTTGTGATGGTAAAATTTATCCCCATGTCCCAGATCTGTTTTTTTTAATGTAATTTCACTTTTGTGTATATCCAGACTGTAAGTTTTAAGACTGAAATGGAACATGAACAGAGCCTCAGTGGCCTGTGGGATGGCATCAACCAGTCTAGTTCATGCCTATATTCTGAGTTCCAAAAAGAAAGATGGAGCCAGGAAAGGTTATTTGAGGGAATAGTGGTTGGCCATTTTCCAAATTTAATGAAAACTAAACACATCCATGCAAGAATCTCAATGACCCTAAGCAGGATAAGCATGAAGAAAAACATACTAAGTGGCATTAAAATCAAATTGTAGAAAACTAGTGATTAAAAATCTTTAGTATCTCATTTTTAGTTTCTGGTGTTCAGTTTTCTCTCGACTGTAAAATGGGTACAATATCCACCTTGCATTTTTCATTTTTATATCAGAGGCAAAGTATGTAAAGCAAATATGTGCCCAAGAAGCCCGCCATGACATAGTGATTCTCAACAAAAGATCAGGAACAGCTGGGTCCAAAGCTCAGCTCTGCCACTTAGGGATCTGTGGCAGGTTACTTCAGCTCTCTGTGTCTTGATTTTCTCACTGATAAAATGGAATTATAACAACCCTACCTATAGCTTGTAGGGATGTGAGGGTTAAATGAGATGACGGCTGTAAGACATAATGATGCCTGAGCATAGCAAGTGTTCCATAAATGTCAGCTACTACTATTCAGTAAAAAAGAAACAACCATGTTTCAACACTAAAGTGACATCCTCATCCCCGAGCTGTGCCTGCTGTATTCCAGTGCATGGACCCAGTTCCAGCCTCCTTGGGTAGAGAAAGTTCTGTGGTTTGATGAGAAAAAGAAGCGAGCATCTCCTTGGAGAGTAAACTTGCAAGACCAGAGAGAATCTAGTTTTCCCTTTGCGTTTCCTGAAAACCTATCTATTTCTGCAACCAGGAATTGTTTTTAAAGAATAGTCTTTTAGTAAAAAGTTCTTTTTATCCCCCAAAGTGTGGAGAAGGAATTTTCAAACTATAAAGTAATATTAATGCTGAAATAAAGGATAAAACACTGTCCCCTGGAACTTACAGTCATCACTTCTGTGAACCAGCTCCTGTGAGTTTCAGAATTGCAGGTTTGATTTGAGTTCTCAGTCAGTCTTCATCCCCTGGGATGAAATGTCCTATGTAAACAAACACACAGATAAAAGAGAATCAGCATCACTCTTGCTCAAGAAAAAATGACAACCGATTCACATAAAGCGCGGTCTGCCCATCATCTTGTCACCAAAATCTATCTTGTTTTGTCGATTTGACATCTTAATAAAGCCCTTTTATCTCAAAGAGACTGGGGTCCAATTCAGTGAGACCCTGTTTGCGGTGTCATGTTGAACTTGTATCACTTCACATCATCACAGGACAAAGGCGTTTGGATCAACATTTTGCTTCCCACTGATTTTACTGACAACATTGAAAACTTCATCCCAGAGGAATGAAACTAAGTGCATTTATTGACAACATCTAAATAAGATAAAATTAGTGGCTTTGCTGATGCAATAAAAACAACTTGACTTTCAAAAAAAAGAAGCCTGTTTGAAACATACTCCTCACGACTGCTTACAATTGGCACTTAGAGTCATTCCATCTTCCCCTAAAGTATAGGCAAAGTGTCTTAGTCTCAGGTAGCAAGTAATTGACAGTAGTCCAAGTTTACTTGAGGTGAGAAAATGCATGTATTGGAAAGTTACTTAGTTTCCTTGCAGAATCCAGGAAAGATGGGGCCTATCAAGTAAATGCAACCAGAATGGGAAAGTGACCCGGAAGCCAGCTGTCTCTTTCTGAGTTTCTTGTCTCTGCAACTCTCAGTATGTCTTGTTCTTGTCTTCACTGAGCAGTTTGTCACCATCTCTTTGCACGTGGCAGAAGGTATCTGACCTACAGCTCCCTCAGTTACACTCACTTGGTCATGTCCACAGGCATAAATTAATGGGTTATCTCTGAATCCCAACCCAAGTAACTAGAAGTCAAACCTCCCCACTAAGCTCAGATCAGATGTCCTCTGGTAATCTAATCTAATGATCAATGTGGGTACCTAGTCTGGGGGACAGGATCATGTGACACAAGCATGGGTATCTGAGCTCCATTTCTATGAGGAGTTAGGGGGCAGTTCTCAGAGAAGGGAGAGATTTAGCAAATATCTCCACAAACATTAAATATATATATATATATATATATATATATATATATATATATATATATATATATA
>NW_017732253.1:583441-584416 GCF_001890085.2 Hipposideros armiger | reverse complement strand
TTACATATGAATCAGCCTTTAATATCTTGTGCTAAGTCAAAGAAGCCAGATACAAAAAGCACATATTGTATGATTCCATTTATATGAGATGTCCAAAGTAAGCATAGAGACAAAGTAGGCTCCAGGCTCTGCAGAGGGGCAGTTTGGAGGGGAATGGAAAAAGATTGCTAATCATTTTCTTTTTGGGGTGATGAAAATGGGCTGGAATTAGATGGTGATGATGGTTGCACAACTTGGTGAATATGCTAAACCCATAATTCTAAGTTTGAGCCCCAGATCTATCACTACCTGTGTAACCCTGGACACAATCCTTAACCTCTCTGAATTTATAGTTTCTACATCTATAAAATGGACATAATCATCTTGAATTTGTTATGAGATTTTAAAAAGTGATGATTTAGAAAAAGCATAGCACAAGGTGTGCGTATAAGTTTGCTATTGCTGCATTCTTCACATACGCTATCTCACAATTTCCATGGTTCAGGAGTCTGGACATGACAACATCCAAGCAAGACTCAGGGTGCCAAAAAGCTGTAATTAGGGGTGAACCAGGTTGTTGTCTCCTCTGAGGCTCTCCTGAGGAAACACCCACTTCTAGTCTCCCTCTGGTTGTTGGCAGGATTTATCTCCCCTCAGCTGTGGGTGGGCCTGAGGTCCTCAATTTGTTGCCAGGGGCTGCTCTCATCTCCTTAAGGCCTCCCTCAGGTCATAACCATGTGGTCATCTCACAAGATGGCAGCTTACTTCTTTAAAGCTGATGAGGGAGTCTCTTTCTGTTCAGGAAGGGCTCGATCCCTCAGTTAAGGGCTTTCAACTGACTAAGTCAGGTTTACCCAAGATAATCCCCTTTTTGCTTAACTTAAAATCAACTGATTTGAGACCTTAACTGCATCTATAAAATCCCTTCATCTTTGCAGTATAATGTAACCTAATCATGGGGCTGAAATTCCACCATATTCAGAGGTCCTGCCCACA
>NW_017732253.1:506167-581676 GCF_001890085.2 Hipposideros armiger | reverse complement strand
GTCTCAAGGTCCATCCGTGTTGTTGCAAATAATAGCATTTCATCTTTTCTTATGGCTGTGTAATATTCTATTTTTTAATCAAATTGTGGTTTTGAAAGCTATTGAGTTATATGAGTTCTTTATGTATTTTGGATATTAACTCCTTATGAGATGATTTGCAAACATTTTCTCCCATTTAATAAGTTGCCTTTGCATTTTGTTGATTTTTTTTTGCTGTACAGAAGCTTTTTAGTTTGATGTAGTACCACTTGTATATTTTTGCCTTTGCCGCATTTGCTTTTGGTGTCAAATCCAGAAAACATCACTGCAAGACTGCTGTTAGGGACCTTACTGCCTATGATTTCTTCTAAGAGTTTTATGGGTTGAGGTTTTACATTAAAGTCTTTAATTCATTTTGACTTAATCCCTGTGCATGGTATAAGTTAATGGTTTGGTTTCATTCTTTTGCATGTGGCTGACCGATTTTTCCAATATCATTTATTGAGGAGACTGTCGTTTCCCCATTATATATTCTTGGCTCCTTTATTGTAAATTAATTGATCAAATAGGCGTGGGTTTGTTTCTGGGCTCTTTATTCTGTTCCATTAATCTATATGTCTGTTTTTAATGCCCCAACCATACTGTTTTGAATACTATAGCTTCGTAATATTGTTTGAAATCAGGTAGTGTGATGCCTCCAGCTTTATTCTTCTTTCTCAAGATTGCTTTGGCCATTTGGGGTCCTTTGTAATTCCATACAAAAGTTAGGATTCTTTGTTCTATAACCGTGAAAAGGGGGTCATCCCAGTATTCTGTCTATCCTGGTTTAGCACAGGAGAAGTGCTGAATATATAGTACTTATTGTTATTATTAATGATATCAATAGTATTGCTACTATTATTACTGTGAGTGGCCCATGGTAAAATTTCTGCTTCTCAACATAATAACGGACTGGAGAGAATTGGTACTCTACAACATTGTGAGAGCAATTCAAGGTGTTTAGCAAACTGTGTTTACAAAAAACATGAAAGGGAAAGTTCAATAACCATCGCCCAATTGAATAGTCGTGTTCTAGCAAAAACTGTTGAAAACTAATTATTTACAAACTGAAATTTTCTAATTGGCTTCTTATTTGAGCTGACTTAAGCTGATAGGGAAAAAATGTAGCTCCGGATGTAGTAAAACCAGATGGGGCCTGTTTTAGCCATTCTGTTTCAAACCAACCTTTTAAATGTAATATTGGTATATTCTCTTTAGAGAGTAGCAAAACAGGGTCAACAGAATATCACAGAGAGATTTAGCTGGTGACAGACATGAAAAGAGATAACATTAGAAGACTTTCAAATTGTGTAAGTTTGAGGAGTGAATTCTTTCAGTTCAGAATTCTGTATGTGAATTTATTGAAGGAGTAAGTAAGATTGTTTTTCAAGTAGAAGTGATAGGGACAGCGGCATTGCTTTTTGATCTCCATGAACCTTCTCATAAAAACAGACAGAAGAACTACACTAAGGTAACAAAATCAAAGACCCATAGAAAATACCTTCTACAAAACTTGGTGACAAGATATCTCCCACAAACTTCCGAATGTATCAAAACAAACCAAGACAGGTACAAGACTTATGTAGTAACATCATCCGCTGAGAGAAAGTAAAAAGTCACTGGTCTCTTAACAGTTCTAAGATGAGAATAGCTCCCAAATTGCAACATATACTAACTGGAAAACTCAGTCAGCCAATAGAATAATAGAACCTGAACGAGGAGTTTTCCAGATTCCAATTTTGGGGTGAGTGTAAGGGACTGCTATAAGACAAGGTTTGGAGCATTCTGGAGCCTGTAAGTCTTCCAAACTTACCAACTCAAGCTCTCTTCTATGATGGAGCCCCTGACATTGATATGAATATTGGCACCTCCTTTCTCTATGTGTAGGAAGCAATATAATCCGCAATTCTGGGATAACTGCCAGGAAGAATAGGTTCTCTGCTGCTGAAAAAATTGTTAAGAATAGACTCAAACTAAGCACAAGAGAAGCAATAGAATCAAAGGAACTAGAAGATCCAGATAAAAGTGGGAGAAGAGAAGAAGCAGGTTTTAGGAAATTCAGTCGTAGGTTTAAGAGCGTTGTGAAAACAGCGAAAGAACAAGCTGTAGAGCTTTGGAGCTGAAGGAGCTTCCCCTGAATAATGGGAAAAGTTGTTTCACTTAAACATGAGCAATAGAAAAGAATCATTAAAAAATCCATAAAAGTTTATTATTTTAAAAAGTGAATGAAGGAAAGAGAAACATGTTTTTAGTTGAGGAAAGCACACTAGAAAGTTATGTCTGCTACCCAAATAAAAACTGTCATGTAGCTGCTAAGAGAGTAAATCTTATAAGTTCTCATCCCAAGAAAAGAAAATTGTATCTATATGAGGTTATGGATGTTAACTGAACTTATTGTGTTAATCATTTCCTGATGTATACATTTTTCAAATCACTTTGTACACATAAAACTAATATGTTATATATCAATTATGTCTCAATTTTTAAGAAATCACTGAAAAACACACCATATCCTATATTTTTAAATTGAGAGAGAGAGAGACAGAAAGAGAGAGAGAGAAAAGTAGAAACTCTGAGAAGACAATATAATTCAGAACTAGAAAACGCTTGGGAATAAGATAATTGGAGAAAATGGAGATTTGAAGGGAAGCTGGCAGAGTAAGGCAATAATTAGAAATAAAAGGAAAAATCATTTCATAAATAGATATTAAGTTAGAAGGAATACATAAGAAAAATAACATAATAAATAATCCCTTAAGAGAAATAGAACTTGGGGAAATATAAAAATTCTTTTAAAAAATTAATAGATTAAAAAGAAAGATTCACAAGAAAACAATAGAAAAAAATAGACAAAGAAGATAAAGTTTAACTATAATAGCAACTCCAAAAGAGATAACTGGCAACGGACTGGAACAGTGCTTAAAATTATAAATCAGAAAACTTTCTTGAAATAAAAGATGACTTGAAACTACAACTTAAATGGTCACAATGCATGCCAGAGAAAAAACAACCCAAAATGACAAACACCAGTATATATGGTAATAAAATCACTGGACTTTAAAGAAAAAGAGCAAACCCTTTGGGCACCCAGGAAAAGACAAAGTACCCTTGTACCTTTTATAGTGGAAAGGAAATCATATATACCCATGAGACTTTTCAAGAACAATCCTTTTTTAAAGAGTAATATATTTAGATACTCAAGGAAAGAACATTTAAGCCATAGCTTTTTATATCCAGCCAAACTGACCTTCAGGTATAAAGACACAGACCAGCTACTATGAGCATGCAGAAACCTAGGGAATGTTGTTTCATGAGCCCTTCCTAAGGAATCTTTTAGAGAACACACTTCAGAGTAAAGGATCTTTAACAAATCTAGTGTCACCCTGCTCTGTGTGTAGGAAGTAAGATGACCCGAAATTCAGAAATACCCATCAGTATGGGAAAGTTCTCTGCTTTGCTGCTTTGTTTGTTTTATTCAGAAAGTTAAAAAATTTTCAGAGGACCCCCCCCGGACACACACACACACACACACACTCACACTCTTTCTCACAATTCTCTATTCTTACAGTGAATTGGAAAGGAACTGAGATTGGCTTACAAAATCATGTTCCTCTGTTGTTCTTTACTCATTTTTATAAATTCATTATTAAAAATTTAAAAACAAAATGAGGCTTTCAAAGGAAACATGTGCAGGCACCTGTATGTTAAATGGCCATCTACAATAATAAGTAAAATAATTCTAAAATAAATTTAAACTATAACATGAAAATTTGCCAGATTTAAAAAGACAAATGTGAATTATTTACCATTCAGTAAATAAAAAAAACGTATCTCTCTACTCGGCATATAATCTTTCTGCCCAATAAGCAACTTGGCAGTTTAGACTTCATACTTCAATATTTGGATGTTTGAAAGCTGCTAGTCTGAATATGCCTTTCCAAGGAAAGAAAAAAATCCATAAGAGGTAGAGAAAAAAGAATTTCACTTGGAAAGGATATTTACACAAAGATTAAGAAATGTTCCCATCTTGCAAAGCCTGAACTAACTTCTAAAGAGACATGTTCAGGTTCAGGCCGGTCTATGTGCCAGTGCCAGCAGCCATCATTCATATTACTTAAGAATTCTCATTTCCATATACAACAAGCCAGGGAAATAAACACAGCTTTGATGGATTTTTCCAGGAAAAGAATGTACAATATGGTGTAAGCACATTTCTTATTTTTCTCTTCCTGAATAGGATGGTTCTGAGAAAGCCACAGTGAGCTAGAGAGAATTCTGGGTGCTGTGTTTCAGCTTTTCCTGTGGGAACTCCGGGGCTCATTAGAATGGAAGGTGTCAGTGTCCTTGCGGCCTCCTACCCGTGCTCTCTGAGATCTAAGCCATTTCTTTCCATCTCTCCAATAATCACATTCCCCCCTAAAAATTAGGCAGATAAGCCTTCTCCAGTGAATTGACACTTGGCTCACTGAGATCAAAATTGAAAACTGTGAAAACAGTGTTACATCGTGAACTTAATATGCCCAAAACAGAATTCTTGATTTCTGATCTTTCCAAACCTGTTTTTCCCCTAGTTTTCTTCATCTCAGTAAATGGTACCACAAACCATTTAATTACTTAAGCTAAAAACCCATGAGACATCCCTATTCCACTTTGTCTCTTACCTCCAACCTCCATCATTGAGTCTTACTGGCTCTAACTCCAAAACATCTCTTGAATTTACTTCTCTCTGTACCCACTGCTACTATCCAAGTCCAAGCCATTATTTTCTCTTACATGGACCACTACAATGGCCTTCTAACTAGTCTTGCTGATCCCACAATTGCCCCACTGCATACACTCTCTCCCAGGCTACTAGATTTGTCTCAGCAGGACATATCACCTCCCCACACAAATGCATCTCCCTTTGCTTCTCGTTGTACATAAAATAAAATCCAAAACCCTTACAAAGCCCCATTCTCTCACACCCGCCTCATCCTCTGATCGCTTCTACACTTGCCCTCAAGTAGGTGGCAGCTTTCTTTTTATTCGTTGAATACACCAAACTCTTTTTCACTTTAGATCATTGCACATATGAAACATTCTAGTCATTTCAAGTCACAGCTTAAAAATCACTGCCTTAGAGTACCTTGCGTGATGACTAATCTCATACCTTTCCCATTATCTTGTTGTATATTAGTCATAGTACTTATCTGTATTTAAAATTTTCTTGTTTATATTTTCATCATCCATAAACTATAAGCTCCACAGAAAATAGTTTTGTTTTGTTTCTCACTTTATCTCCAGATCCTGGAAGACTGCCTGGCACCTAGTAGGAACTCAACAAATAATTGTTTCATGATTAACTGTTTCAGTGCTGCATTTACTGAGCAGTACATGGGTTCCTTAAAGGCTGGCCAGTTCTTTTTCAGAAGCATTTTTCAGTGCCTTGTTAAATGCGAGGCATGATGCTAGGAGCTGGAGGCATAAAGTCTCAAATCTTTCCTTTGCATACCTTGTGCTCAGTGCTGGCCATCTGGGAGCCCTCAATAGATGTATGGTTGCTGTGGAATGATAGGTTTATTATACCCACATGAGATCACTACATTTGAACATTTTCAACAGTTTCCTACAATGCTATGGAGCTAGAGACTATTAATGGATTTAAAGCACAGATTTTCAATTTAAAAAAGATGTTGGGTTGCTAATAATAATACACTAGTGTACTATACAATAGTTGATATATTGTAATTATTAAGAATGTAGACTCAGGGTGGGATATCCCTAAACTGATGGCCATGTATTGAGCCCTCTGTGGCAGGAAAGCCCCTGATGCCTGAGAGGAGGTCCCACTCACTAGGATGCGAGTCTCCAGGAACACTGACCCAAATGCTGACTTCAGCATAAGCAACCTGCTGTCTAAAACCAATCATCTTCAAGTACTTGCCAGAATGGGCTACACCAGGCAAGTGTCTATACAGGCCATGGCATGGCATCAAAGTTGTTCATTAAGTATTTACTGAGCACCTACAGTGTGCCAGACACTCTGCTGGGCCCAGGAGATACGGCACTAGCTAAGACATAGGCTGGTAAAGCTGAGTTGTGGTTTATTTATTGAAACCCAATGTTCCCCCTCCTTAATCACCCTTCAATATTCTTTGAAGATAATTTCAAGCCACTTTAAAATAATAATAACTTTACAAATACTAATTCATGTAATCTTTATAAAATCTCTAGGAAGTAGGTATTGTTATCATCCTCATCAAAAATTCAGGAAGCTGTAATACGCAGCGATGAGGCAACTAGCCCAAGGTGACACATCTGCTAAGTGGAGGAGTCTTCTCAATATCATCAGCATCTCCACCTAACCCCATCTTCCAACTCTTGCTCTGAGAATCCCAGTCTTGTACCTCACCCTGGACCTGGTTTTACTCCTCTTGAAGTTGATCTCATTGACCTGCTATCCTTCTAACTTCTGCCTCTGCTTGTTGCGTTTGGTAACATCTCAACCCTCCTTTGCCAAAAGTTTGAACAAACTCTCTCTCTCTCTGTTTTGTGAGAGATAGTTGTCTGATCTGTGAGAGACGTTTGTCATAAGACTCTCCCCTCCCCCTTCCCAATACCAAGTTTCACTGACAGCAACTGTCTGTGGGAGATGAAGACTACCCAGGATGGGCTGGGTGTTTGGGATTCATTCATTCAATAAAACACTGGGACACCATGTTCTCCACACAAACATCTCGGAAAATACATTCATATGGGAAATGAAGACGGCCTCCAACCACAGACAGATAGTTCGAATCTCTACAAATCAGTTGCAATATAAATCCAAGCCCACTGCCTGTTACAGAATTTAATATGCCAAAGGAACTCTGCTCCCAGAGCATTGGAGGCTAGAGCAGCATAGCAACTAGACAGCACACTTTAAAATGTGGGCCACTTGAGGGGGTACCGTAATTGTCCTTTTCAATGTTTTACTACCCTATTGTCCTTCAGTCTTTTTAGCAAGGCATGTCTGTGTATGTATGGGTATGTGTGTGTGTTTTCTTTTTGTGTCTGAAGGGAATGGCTATGTACAGTTGTGTTTGTTATAACCAGGAAAGTCAGTCGCCAAGTGATTAAGAGCTGCACAATGAGCCATAAATATTAAATTCCTCTTGAAGCACTTGGCACTCTGCAATGTTGTTTCCTAGATAATGTGCATATAACCTCAGGTCATATTGGTTTAGGAATCATAGGTTAAGACCATAGTAACAGCTCATCTGTAGGTCCTCCTGGATTATAAACTCTTACCTTTCAAGGGGCAAGCACTCAGAACACCCTCTCTTCCCCTTTATATGTTGAGTTGAGCGTTCCAAAAGAAAGTGACTCTGAGTTCACATGGACTTTCCTCTTCTGCCTCTACTTCTGCTGTCCTTCTGTTCCTGCCAAGCTCTTGCCATCCCTCTGAGCTGTTTTCTAATCACTTGGAGTTGGCTTGGAGTTTTCTGGACTCTCCTGGGGCTACTTACAAGAAATCAATGACCTAACCTTCATTTCAGTGCCCTTGAAATGTCTGCATTTACTGCTATTGTCACCTGGAGCCCTGTCACTGCCTGGCTGTGAATCTCCATCACCAAATGTCACCTGCCACACTTCTCTATGCTGCCAAAACTCTGTCAGGCTGCCCATGTGGTGTCCCTGATCTGCTTTTCACCTCTGCTACTGACACCTCCAGCTGGTGCAGAAACTATTTACTGCCTCATGTTCCACTGTGTGGAAAATACAAAAAGGATCTTTCAGTATAGCTATTTGAGCAGCCTAGTGTGGAAGTTCAAGTTGTTTTATTTTGCACCCTTTTCCTACCCTAGACACTCAGGCATCCCTGTGATACTGAATCAGGGTGGCTCAAATATAGCATCATTCCATGCCTTGAACTAGTGCCCTCCTCAGCTGACACCCTATTGCTAAATCTGGTACATCCTGTAATCTGTTACCCATCCACCTTCTCCAAGGCATCCAACCTACCTGTCTATATCTGAACTCCAATAGCAAAGAGTATTAAAATACTTTCTTAGGTTCCAAGGAGGTGCCCTAGCACTTAGCACTGTCACTCCCCCTTGCCAACTTGTGACTGGGTGAATTAAGAATGCAGAGGACAAGAAATGGTTTTGATCACAGTGAAAAATAAGGCTGGCTATGGAATAGGGGTAAGCAAGGCTGAGAGTTAGGCTGGACAGAAAGGAAACTCAGTGTGTACTCAGTGTGTGCTCCACCAGACCAATGATGATATTGGAAGAAACATCTAGACTGAAAATTAAAGCAAGTGTAACACTGAAGGGTCCAAATCTTGGAAAGCCAGGAGAATATGTGGCCCAAGGTCAGAGCAAAGTGGAGTCCAAAGCCAACTCACAAGGTCAGCATGAAGGATATATCATAAAAGGCAAGAAAATCCACAAGTGAGAACAGCAGGAGGATAAGAACATCAGCAGCAGGGAGGAATCTGAAAACTCAGGCAGCCCACTTTCTCCCACTGAACTGTCTCTCTATTCTCTCTCTCAATTGAAAGCTAATCTCCAGTAAACCTGGTCTGAGGACCTGAGGGGAACGATATCAGAAAATAGCAAAAGGCAGGGAAAAGACAGTTACTTACAAGGTATTTCCTTTAGAATAAAACCATGACATTAAGGAAGGTAGACAGCTCTGTGTATGCATATTTTACAGAAACTCCACAAGCTCATGAGCAGGTTAGGTCTGGAATTTCCTAAACACAGAAGCTTCCTAAACTGTTCCTAAGTCCACTTATCTGTAAGTCCAAAGGGACAATGTACATGTGACCACAGTCACCATCTGTTGGTGGTGAACAGAGTAAATGTGAGTTTTCTCTGGCTTGCCTCAATTAAATTCCAATATTGAAAATACCTAGATAAGCTTCTTCATAAGCAGAGTGTAGATGGACAAAAGCCTTGCATGGAAAGTGAATTATTTGGGTACCTGGCTCTTCCTCTTCTTTCAAAGCTCTCATCTCCCCAGGCTACCATTGTTTAGTCCTCTGCATGTCAATTAAATTCAGCAAGTATTTACTGAGGGCTCACAAGGAGCCAGTCACTGCACTAAGTGCACTGCAGAAGAGAGAAGAAAAAATAAAAGTCAATCCCTACCTTTAAGGAGCTTCCAATCTAGTAGAGGAATCAGTCAAATAATTACAAATAATTATATCTTCCATATTACAGATACCCCCAATAGGATACAGGTGTCTTGAAGGATGATTTGGTTTGACAATTTGAGAAAAGATTGCAGGAGAGAGAACAGTCACTAAACTTTGGAATCTGGAAAGCACATAAATAAAACTGAGTATACTAAATCCTAAACTGGCAATGGGAAAACAAACAAACAAACAAACAAAAAAACTGATTTATTCCACAAAGCCTACAAAAGGCTCTGGAACTGACTGCCCCAGGTGTCTCTGGAACTAAGCATGTTGGTGGTGCTAAAAGCCAGAGGAAAGCCTGTTTAAGAAGGGAACCCTGGGCCGGCCGAGTAGCTCAGCTGGTTAAGAGCTCGCTCAAGCGTTCGAGCTCTGAGCAACAGCGGTTTGAGTCCCTGCCTGAGCTGAGCTGCCGCTGAGCTGCCAACAGGTGGCAGGATGGCTCAGCTAAAAAAAAAAAGACAAAAAACTTTCTGTAATTGTATTTTGCGCCCGCCGAGTGGCGCATTGGTTAAGAACTGGCTTGGGATGCCAGAGGGCCCTGGTTTGGATCCCACATAAGAGGGCCAGTGACACTGCCCTCTACAGCTACGATGCTGAACAACAGCTCGACCTGGAGCTGGGCTGCCGTGGGTCACCAGCGATGACATAGGCTGCAGTCCCCTGCTGCAGTGGGTTGCCATAAGCTACCATGTGTAGCTGGCAGCCAGCGTGAGTGGCTGGCAGCCGCCGTGAGTGGCCGTCCAGAAGCCGGCAACTGATCTGTCTTACCTGGGAAGAGCGCAATGATGGTGCCAACTTGGGCCAGTGAAGAAACGTCCTCCACAACTAGACTGAAGAACAAAAAACAACAGCAACTTGTCTGTTCCCCTTCCCCCGATTCCCCAGCACAGTTCCCCTCCCCCAATTCCCCAATAAAACCTTAAAATAAATAAATAAATAAATAAATAAATATGTTACAAATACTTTAAAAAAAAAAAAGAAGGGGAACCCCTGATCATTTCCCCTACTTTGTACAGTCAAATACTACCCCTCTCCCACCTTCTCTCTCCTTGGTGAGTTTAAACCCATGTTTCTAACTGCAGGACACCAGGCATAGCCAAGGATGAAGGTATAATATAGAAACCACAGAAATAAATGAATATCGATACACTGAATGTTGAAAAACCCAACCCTCTCCTCCCAGCTAATTTTCAGAACACTATCAGACAGATTGTGCTCTGCTGGATCCTAGAGAGTTACTAGAGAGGTTTTCTGTGAAATCTGTCCAGTCAAAGGAAAGACCTGAAGATAATGACATGGTGCCTCTCTAGCCATATATCCATACAGGGAAGCCCAAGTTCCACTAACATCACATCCATGCTCAGAGTCCAGCCAGTTGTGTAGTACCTCATTCTGGAAATATGAGTACTCATAGGACTATGCTCAAGAGAAATGAAAACAAATGTCCTCACAAATACTTATATGTGATGTTCATAGCAACATTATTCGTAACAGCCAAAGAGTGGAAAAAAACTAAATATTCAGCAACTGATGAATGGATAAATAAAATGTGGAATATTATTCAGCCATAAAAAATGAAGTATTGACACAAACTCCAACATAAATAAATCTTAAAGACATTATGCAAAGTGAGAGAAGCCAGTCACAAAAGTCTACACATTAGGGCCGGCTGAGTGGCACGTTGATTAAGAGCTGGCTTGGGACGCCAGAGGGCCCCGGTTCAGATCCCACATATGAGGGTCAGTGATACTGCACTCTACAGCTAAGATGCTGAACAACAGCTCAACTTGGAGCTGGGCTGCCGTGAGTCGCTGGCGACGGTGTAGGTTGCAGCCCCTGCTGCAGTGGGTTGTCATGGGCTACCATGTGTAGCCAGCAGCCAGCGACTGATCTGCCTCGCCCGGGAAGAGCGCAATGATGGTGCCAACTTGGGCCAGGGAAGCAACGTCCTCCACATCTAGACTGAAGAACAAAAGGACAGCAACTTGTTTGTTCCCCTACCCCGATTCCCCAGTGCTGTTCCCATCCCCCAATTCCCCAATTTAAAAAAAGAAAACTACACATTATATGATTTTATTTATATGAAATGTCTAGAATAGGTAAATCAACAGAAACAGATAGTAGATTAGTGATTTGCAGGGACTGGAGGGAGGTAGAAATGGCAGTGAGTGCTAATGAGTATAGGATTTCTTTCTGGGGTGATATAAATGTTCTATTATTTCATAGTGATCGTAATTGCACAAATCTAAATATTCTAAAACCTACTGAATTGTACCCTTTAAAAGGTGTATTTTGTGGCATGTGAATTATATCTCAATAAACCTGTTATACAGACAGATGCATACCATACACCAAAAAACAAAATTCACTAGACATCAGAGGAAAAAGTCTAACACATTAGAGCTTCTATTATAATTCAAGCCACATAAGTACTTCAAAATTTTACAGTAGGCACATTGAAATAGTAAAAAGAAATAGGTGAAATTAATTTTATATTTTATTTAATCTAATATATCTATAATATTATTTCAACATGTAAGAAATGTAAAAATATTAAGGAGATCTTTTATATCCTTTCTTTCATCCTAAGCTCTAAAAGTCCAGAAGATATTTTACACTTATAGTGCATCTCAGTTTGGACTAGCCACATTTCAATTACTCAGTGGTCCATATGTCTAGTGGCTCCTGTATTAGAAAGCATGAGTGATATAGACTAAAATAATAAAAAACAAAAAAACCCCAAAAAATCCTTAGAGAAAACAAAAACTATGAAAAGAAAATTTTGAGAAATAGGCTATCATTACATTACATCCAGTAAGGGGTTAATATCCAAAATATATAAAGAACTCACACAACTTAACACCAAAAAACCCCAAACAATCCAGTTAAAAAATGGGTAGAGAACCTGAATAGATACTTCTCCAAAGAGGATATACAGATGACCAATAGACATATGAAAAGATGCTCAATGTCACTAATCATCACAGTAATGCAAATATAACCATAATGAGATATCACCTCACATCTGTTAGGATGGCCATCATCAATAAATCAACAAACAAGTGTTGGCA
Organism: Hipposideros armiger; assembly: GCF_001890085.2. Lineage (NCBI taxonomy): Eukaryota > Metazoa > Chordata > Mammalia > Chiroptera > Hipposideridae > Hipposideros > Hipposideros armiger. The sequence goes on along the minus strand of NW_017732253.1, from coordinate 569,421 downwards.
AAAACGTGGAGAAAGGGGAACCCTTGTGCACTGTTGTTGGGTTTGCAACCACTGTGAAAAATAGTAGTATGGAGGTTCTTCAGAAAACTAAAGACAGAACTACGATATACTGCTGTGTATTCACCTGAAGAAATCCAAAACACTAATTCAAAAACATATAACAGCATTATTTACAATAGCCAAGATATGGAAGCAACCTAAGTGTCTATCAATAGACAATTGGATAAAGAAAGGGTACCTACATACAATGGAATACTACTTGGCCATAAAATGAATGAAATCTTACCACTTGCAACAACATGGTATTATGTTAAGTGAAATAAGTCATACAGAGAAAGACAAATACTGTATGATTTCACTTATATGCAGATTCTAAAAAACAAAATAAAGAAAACACAAACAGACTCATAGATACAGAGAAAAAAGTTGTGGTTGACAGATGGGAAGGGATTTGGAGGTCTGGATGTAAAAAGTGTAGAGATTAAGAAGTATAAATTGGCAGTTACAAAATGGTAATGGGGATATAAAGTACAACATAGAAAATATAGTCAATAATATTGTAATAGCTATGTATAGTGCCAGGTGGGTATTAAACTTATCGGAAGATCACTTCATAAGTTATATAAATGTCTAACTACTATCCTGTACACCTGAAACTAATATACTATTGAATGTCAACTTTAATTTAAAAAGAAAAAATTATTATAAGAAGAAAGTTTAAAAATTCAGTGGGGATTGACTATAAATGAATATGTGAGAAATATGGGGGATGATAGAAATGTAAACTAGATTGTGGTGATGGTTACACAACTGTATAAATTTATTAAAACTCATCAAACTGTACACTTAAAATGTGGGTAAATTTAATGGTATGCAATATACCTCAATAAAGTTGTTTTAAAAAAAAGAAAAGAAAGAAGCTATCATTGATAAGCTCAGGGACGTAAGAAAAGATTTGGACTCATCTTTTCTGAACAGAATACTGTATATTAAAAAAACAGGACCAAAAAAGGACGATTGGAAATAAAAATATGAACACAAAAATTAAATATTAGAAGTATTTAAAGATAAAACTAAGGAAATCTTCCTCATAGTAGAGCAAAAAGACAACAAGCTAGAAAAATCAGAAAAAAAGTAAGAAAGTTAGAAACTAGCCATATGGGTGGTGAGAACGTAATGCAATATATAGATAATAAATTATAGAATTGTATACTTGAACCTAATTTTATTGGCCATTGTCACCCCAATAAATTTTAATAAAAAAAAACTAGCCATAGGAAGGGAGTAAATAATAAAAGGAATAATTAAAATGTATTTCCCAGAACTGAAGAACTAGGGTTTCCTGATTGAAAGTGTCCAATGATTGCCCAGAACAATATATAAAAATAAACTCATAGTAAGGTACATCAGTTTTGAAATTTCAGAATACTTGAAACAAAGAGGAGCTACCATAAACTTCCAAAAAGCTGAAATATAGGTCAAGTACAAAGGATCAAAAATTAAAATGGCTTTGGGACTTCTCAACAGCAGCACGGGAAGCTAGGAGACAGTGAATGAATGCCTTAGAGAGTCTGAGGAATAATGATTCCCAACCTGCATTAGTATGAATAACCATTCTATTTATTAGTTGAAGATGAGGGTAAAATAAGGACATTTTCAGATATGTGATGTCTCAAAAAGTTTACCTTACCTGTATCTTTTTTTCAGCAGCCATCTGAGAGATGAGCTCTACCAAAGTGAATTGGAAAACCAAATATATACATACACACACACACACACACACACACACACACACACACACACACACATACACACATACATACATACACTCGTATACATAAGGAAGGCTTCAGATTGAGAGCAAGGGTGAATAGAAGGTGAAGGAAGATCCCGAATAACAGATGTATACCAGACATGGAGAGGAACCTGCCCTGATGGGAGCAGGTCCCAGGATAGCTGTCTTCAAGATGAAACTGATAAAATAACCTATATGTCTTCATGTCTTGAAGACAGATTTAAACAACTGATGGAGAGTTTGGGATGGATTAATAATAAATAATTTTAAATTAACAAGCAAAGAAAGGACAATCATTAGTCTGGAATTTGTCCCCTCCCACTTCCCCCCAAAACAGTGTGATGCAAAGTGGAACATAAAGTAAGAATGGCAATGAGATGATTATTGTAGTTGGGTGATGGATTCCTAGAGGTTTATTATACGGTTGTGTATACTTGAATTTTTTTGTTTTTAATATTAGGTACACAGAAAACAAAAATGTGTTCAGGAATAGAGAGGAATCACAGTATACTACATGGTTCAGCTGTAAAACATTTACTAAACATAGTAATGTTAGCATTGGCTGGTGGTATAACCATAATTATGATATAATTTTATTGGGAGGAGGAGATAATAGAAAATGTAGGGAGTAGTACATAAAAAGGAATTAATTTTTAATCTTATATAGCGGGAGGTTTGGCTTTAATCGGATGTCTTCAAACATTTTAGCTTGTGTAATGTCATTTGCCTGTTGGCTCTTGCTCTATTTGATGCCTTTCTCCTGCAAACTATGTTTCTTAAGCTCCCTGGCTGGCTAGCTTTCGACTAGGTTCAGCCAGTAGAAGGCAGCAGGAGGCATATAGAAGTTAAAGCCTTCCCCACCTGCCCTGCCATTTTTCTGTGCTTCTCGAAGGTTCTCCGACAGTGGCAGCCTCTTCTCCCTGGTTTCTACTCTCCCCAGGCGAGACCAGCTTCCACTTTCATGGTCCTAGTCTCATGGATCCTAAATTAGTAGTAATTCAATACTACAATCATCTTTTAAAAAAATACACAAACAAGCTTTACTTCAATAATCAGAAAACGTCATCATTTCTTTATTTCCTTTCTGGGGTTTTCAATTTTTCATTCTACTTCCTTCATATAATTTTATCTAAATATAATGTTGAAAGTCTTGCATTAATCCTCACATCAAACAATGGCAATAAAACACATATGCAAATTTTTTCATTGGCTTAATTTCCTGTGATCTTAGGTATTAATGTGACCGATTTTTTTCTGGAATGAGTTGTTATTACAAATATTAATTGTAAATATTTAATCTCAGTGACATTTATATTTTACAAATTTAAATAAGTAACATATATAAGGAATAAAATTTCAGTGCAAGTATTCTCCAATGAGATAAATTGTTTCTGTTTTTGTTTTTTTTCTCAATTAGTTCATGTATCTATGTATAAAAATAGCTTATTGCCAAAATGATGTAAGGGTCACCATTGATTCTTTATCCATTTTTTACTTCTATAAATGTAATCACTGAAAAACCATGTTCACATAAGTATATGGGATGGACAATTTTTTCTTTTAAAAAGCAATGTCACTTGATTATTTGAACTCTTTCCTAGTTATAAACGAAAAATCATACAAAGCTTTTGTCAAGTTGTTTTTTTTCAATGATATATCAGATGACAATTTAATTGGATTCTTCTTTGATTTTGTGGAATGTAGAAAATTGGAAACTGCTTGCATTGCAAAAAAAAACAATTTACAAGTTAGACATTTGAGTCAATCACTTTCTATATTTCGGGAAATACAACCTTTATCCAAACTTAGAAAATTATTATTAATTATACTTCTTACTGTTCAATGTAAAGGCATCTTGTTTAACTTCAGAAAGAATTGAGAAAAATCAAAATATTGTGACTTTGAACACTTTTACAATTGCATTCTTTTTTGATAAAATACTTTTATTTAATCACAAGGTTTAAATAATTACCTTCATCAAAGCCCTGGAGTTACAGATTTGTTTATTCAGGTTATGGGAATTATCTGCTATATAACTTAGAAAGACTGACTTTTATTTTCTACACATCAACTATATAACACCTATTTTCCAACAGAAAAAGTATGTTTTTATTTTTTGTTGCAATAACCATATTTTAAGTTAATTCAGGGAATTAAACACACACACACACACACACACACAGACTACATCTTGCAAAATAAATTACTAAAATTATTCAGGATTACACTATTATAGATCTAATGTAATTAAAGACCCATTCTATAATAGGTTTTAAGATAAATCAATATCCTATTACTCATTTTCTACCTAGTGAGAATGTAAAATGTTTGTAATATTCTGGTATTTATGAAGCAAGAAGCATGATGAAAAGGGATACAATTCAGTAAATATATTTTGATGCTTGTCTGAATTTTAAAATTCAGAAATAAAGAAATAGCTCCACTTATCCATTAGACATTACAATTAAACCTGTGTACTTAATGAAACAGCATATGTTGCTCAAAACTAGATGATTGGCTAGTGTATTTTTTTTGTTAATAGGATATGGAAATAGTATAATATTTTTTGGATAAAATAAAGTATACCATATTTGAAATTAAAATTTTGAAACATTTTTGATAAAAGAATAACAACTATTACATAACACATCAGAATTTTAAAGAAATCACATAAAACTCTCATCCAAGTTTTACCTACTATATCTTGAAAATTTGGTGAATACTGGGAAATATATATTATATTTAAGAGAATCAATAACACCAATCTATACTGCTTTAGAAAGTCCTTTTTGTTCTCAGTTAATTATATGTCACAAGGATAGGTATGGAGAATAGCTGAAATTAATTTGTATTTTAGTATTTTTTAAAGCCGTTTCAGTGTTCAGTATTTTCTACCACTTTATTTTGCTCTCAAGAGACCTTCCCTCGAGCTACATAGTCATAATAGTCAGAGACTTGAAGAAATTTATCACTACTACTACTGCCCTACTCTATCACATATCTGAATTCTGAATATGCCAAGAAGGACAAACATACCTATTTGCCAAGAACAAGCTTCACCCTTAATAGAAAAATGTATAAGAAAGGAAGTCCTACCAGATACTAGTGACTTGACTGATTGTTAACTGAGCCTCCTCCTTTATTTGGCACTCTTCCTCAAGAAAGGTTTGTGGATAGATGAGAAGAAATGCTTTTGTTTTGTCAAATGGGAAAAGAGCTACTGTGAACTCAGACTCAATTTTAGCTACCAAAACTTTAGGAAAGAATATAAATGGAAGTTGAAGGCCTAAAATTGAATATCTAAACATGTGCCTGTACAACCCTTGGGAAATTTTTGTGCGCCCCAATTTGAGAACCACTGGCCAGGTCCATTTTTCCCTTTGCAGTGTTTAAGTTCAGATAATCCTCCATGTGGCTTTTGCTGTTTGTATAGAATGTGATATATTGGGTTGTCAGAAAAGTCATGATGCATTTTTGCAACAAAAAACATAGAAAAAAATGCGTCATGACTTTTCCGACAACCCAATACAGGGGTCCCATCACCTACTAACTTGCCCAAGGTTTCCTCTAAGAAATCTCTATTCCAGAAGACCTCTTAAAGGTTTGACCCCAGAAATGACAGTGAACAGCTGTGGCTTTCAAGCTTGGCTTAATCTGTGTTCAAAGACCTACTCCAGTAGTCTATGCTGTGGTACAGGAAAGGGTGGGGCCTTTTAAACTCCTTTGGTCAGAGTCACTTCCTGATTAGAGCATGAGCTGAAAAATCGTCCATTGTGAAGTGCCAGCATAACACTTCCTGTGTAACACAATTAGCCAGACCTCCAAGGAGTTCATTGCGATGCCTTAACCCTCTCTCATTCACTATTCTGTGGACTTCGTTTACATCCTCAGAAAACATTGTTTTAAAAATGTTAGTATAAGTGATTATAATTATTTCACAACCTTAATTTTCAAACAATCAGAATTTTGTTAATGAATATGAAATATCCTATTTTTTTATGTACTCGACTTTAAAAAGGAACATTTAACACTGACTCCATTCATTCACTCAGCAAATATTTATTAAATACTCGCATGCAGTCACCTATAGTAAGTGATGTTGTTGCAAAGATGAAAAAAGGCAGGACTATAAACTGTAGAGATTGAGAATAGACTAGTGGTTGCCAGGGTAGGGGTGAGAGGCTGAGGGCCACTATAAAGGGGTAGGTAGCACAAGGGAGTTTCTTTATGGCAGTAGAACAGCTCTGAGTCCAACGGTAGATATAAAACAGAGGTTGGCAAAATTTTTCTGTAAAGGGCTAGAGAGTAAGTATTTTAAGGAAGTTATGTTTAGAAAAACAATATTAGCAAGAGAAATTATTCACTGAAAAACCTGAGGGACTTTTACAGTTATAGACAGAATCTCTAAATCTGAATCTACTGTTGCAGGATGGAGCTGGGGGCCCTGGTAACAGAGCAAAGGAGCATACAAGTCTATGAGGAATATGGTGAAGGGGGAAAAGGAGGGAGGCCAGAAAGAGGGTAACTCCTGCGTGCCCCGCAGAAGTGTATTCTGAATAGACTGACACGATAGTAAAATCAATGGTTTGTATTAGGGTTGGCAAACTATGGCCCATGGGGCAAATCAGGTGAACTTTTGCTTTTCTAAATAAAGTTTTTGGAACACAGCCACATCCATTCATTTATGTATCATCAGTGGCTATATTAGCACCACGAGAGCAGTCTTAAGTAGTTGTAAGTGAAACAGCATGGGCCACAAAGCCTAAAATATTTGCTATGTGTTCACTTAAAAAAAGTTTGCTGACCTCTGTTGTATATTGACCTTGGACTCTGGCTTTCTTTCTGCCTTTAGATATCATTATTATGTCATTATATGTGTTTATATGCCCTTTCAGATGTCATAAGAATAACATGGGAGTTATATTGAGTTCATCCATTAAACAGAGTTCAGTGCAGCTGTTAGCGAAGTTTTATGTAAGTTTTATATGAAATGTGGAATATAAAAAACTAATCAATATGATGCAAATGAAAAAAGTAAGTTGCAGAAGAGTAAATGTAGCCTAAAGCCATATAAAATATCTGTATTTTTATATGCTCATAAAATAAAAATGAAATATACATTTTTATACTTATAGAATAGTGGTCATTGACATGAGTGAAGCTATAGGACATTATCACTTTCTGATTTTTAATTTCTGAATTACTTTGATTTTGTGCAAAGTATGTTATTTGGTAATCGGGGGAAAAAAGCTCCTGAAAAGATAAACAAATGAGAACACGAAATATTGCCAGTCCCAGTGGGACTCAAAAGACAGAGTGAATACTTCCAATTAGTGGACAAGGAAGCAGGCAGCATAATAAGGTAATGCAAAGTTTGGAAAGTAACGTGTTGGGGTGGAGGTGAGGGATGTTCCAAAGCAGCTGTGTATGTTGGAATGGGAAGAAGAAGGAAGAGTGAGAGGAGTTTCTATGTTATCAGAGTGGGAAAGGAGAGAATTATTTGGTGACTTTATAGATCCAAGGAAAAGTAGAGAAAAATAAATTTTGAGACACAAAATATGAGATTTTTAAATATTTTGAAGTATCAGGTAATTGTTATACAATATTGAACAAGAGTAAAACTTGACAGCTTTATTTAACCATCAATTTCTGAAATGAAACAATAGCAGCTTACTCATTTTTGTTTTCTTTTGTTTCAATGAACTGAGTTGGCTTCCAAGGTAACATGTATAACATTTTATTTAAGTGGTCACTTACTAGTCTCTTGACTAAGTTATTCTCCTCAATACCTTTCTGAATAGAGTTTCTTGCAATGTCCTTAACAGATTATAGCTAAAGTCAAGAGAATTATTTCTTAAACCACTATTGACTTTTATGTATGTTCATTCATTTTCATTGCCAATCGTACCTTTTTTTTTCTATAAGATGAACTTGTTCTACTTTTTTATTGACCTACAAGGTTGGCATTGAGTTTAAAATTAGTTACTAAATTAGTGCTGTAAGTCAAAATTGTAGTTGGCTACATTGATTGCAGTGATTATCAATGGGGAATTCACAGTGTAACAACTGTAGATTTGGGCACAAAAGCTTATAACCTTGCACATGTTTCCATGGCAATAATTTAAGAGAATGGAAGTACTGAACTGATCAGAAATATTTCTAGAAAGAGACAATTCTTTAAGAAAAAATAGTTTTTCTACATTCAAGTAAATATCTTGATATTAGATAATAATGATTTTTAAAATTTATGTCCAACCACACTTCCATACAGGTTTATAACTGCTAAGCGGTGAGCTTTAGAAGTATGTACAGTCAAATACATGCATGCCAAAGATTTAGAATTTCTTATAATTTAAAGAGAGGCTGGCTAAAATTTAATAGTACAATTCCCCCTTATCCTCGGGGGATATATTCCAAGACCCCTAGTGGATGCTTAAAACCATGGCTAGTACCCAAACGGATGCTATATATGACCATATATATACACCATATAGATAGATAGATAGATAGATAGATAGATAGATAGATAGATAGATAGATAGATCTATACCTTTTTCACCAAAGGGACGCACTTTACAGTTTTCTTTGACATATTTGAATTAGCAGCATCACAACCCTTGCACTTTGGGCCATTATTAAGTCAAGTAAGGGTTACTTGAACACAAGCACTGTAATACCACAACAATTAATCTCATAACCAAGAAAGCTACTAAGAGACTACAGGGTAGGTAGCATATGCAGGGCATGGAAATAGGAGAGAACGGAATGATTCATGTCCCAGGTGGGACGGAGCAGGATGGTGCAAGATTTCATCACGCTACTAAGAAAAGCATGCAATTTAAATCTTATGAATTATTTATTTCTGGAATTTTACATTTAATATTTTTGGACTATGTTTGACTGTAGGTAACTGAAACTGAAGCAAAACCACAGATAAGGGGGGACCACTGTCTGTCCACTATATATGAAGAAATGTAGTAAAAAAGAAAGTTAATCAGCCAAGAAATTAGAATATCTCTTCTAGCTACATAACCTTAGACAAAACACTTAATTTTCAGAACTCCAGTTTCTTTATTTGATAACAACTGAAAGATATATTCCTCATGATTCCTCAAATGTTTGAGGGCCAAGATAATAATATATGTGGGAGCACTATACAAAGTCAAGCTTTATATCAGGTTGTTTCTTGACTATCTACATTGACTTTGCTGAGGGATATTCAAAATAGGAAAATCCATACTATTATTTCCAAAATATAGAATAATAAAATTTCAGAGCTGAAAGCTGTCTTTGATATCATATAGTTTGTTTTCTTAATTGTTTGAAAATACTCCCCACTCTGCTTCCAAGACACCACCCTGTCCTGATCTTCTTCCTACTGTTCTGACCACTCCTCAAGCTCCTTTGCCTACACATCCTCCAGCATTAGGCTTTTTAATATTAGAGTTCCTCTAGACTCATTCTTGGCCCCTCTGTCCTTCTGACGTTATACCTATTCCCTGAGCCCTCTCATTTACTTCTATAGTTTCCATCTCCATCTACATGCAAATATCTTTTCAGAGTATATCTCAAGTCCACACCTCTCCCAAACTCCAACCCAACAAGCAAATTGCTTAACTAATACCTCTATCAGGTATTTCAAATATGTTTCAATAAAACCTTTCTAAAATTGACCTCTTCTTCTCTCCCATCTGTCCCCCAAATTCAGCCTTCTGCCAACATGCTTATCTCAGTGCATTTCAAGTCCATGTAACCAGTTGCACAAATCAGAACCTTGGGTGTTATTCTTGTCATTTCTCTGTTACTTCCCATACCCAAGAATGCACTTTCAGTCCAATAGATTTTGCTTTTAAAAAATATCTTGGACCTATCTACTGTTCTCCATCTCTACCCAAGTCCAGATTATTGTTGTCTTTCACTGGAACTGCTTTAAGAGACACCTAACACTTCTATTGGTCCACTCTTATTCTCTCAACCCCTTGCATCCAAAGTGACACTTGTAATCTATGATTCTCATGTCAACCCCTAATTGAATCCTCCAATGGCCCCTTAGGTTCCACACAATCTGCCCATCTACCTGTCTAGCCTGATATTATTTCCTTTGCTCTCTAACATTCTGCATTTCAGCCATCTTGTCTTCTTTCATTTCCTCTGAAATGCCCCTCTCTTTCCTGCCTATGGGCCTATAAACAGTCTTTCCCTTTGCCTGGTACTATTGTCTCCCACCGATTCCACTAGAAAAACTCTTATTTAGCCAGCAAAGTAAGACCAAATGTAATTTCATCAAGGAAGTCTGTCTGAAGTTGCTGTCCAGATCACATTCTCTTTTATGTGCTCTATGTTTTCCTTCAGAGTATTTATCACAGGTCATCTCATCTAACACCACAGCCTTCAGAGAGCAATAGATATTGCTAGATATTGCACTACCAAAATTTTCAGAAAGAACCTTTTTTGGCCAACTCTAACTCAGAACCATACAGTGAAGAGAATTCAGGAAAAGTAGTTCCATCATAACCCAGTTGACAATGAATGATATAGAATAGTACACGGAATTGCGTTGGTTTTACAACCTCCCTCACAAATATGCTGTCAACAGTAGAAGTCAAATAGGACACAACAATGTAACACAGTGGGGCTATAAGTGAAACGTCCAGAGCCAACAAAGTTTCCATGACTTTTCTTGTCAGTTATGACACAGTTGTTTCATGGTGAACTTTCTGACATTGAAAATTCTTTTCACATGAACTGCCATTGAAACAGAACTCTGAGACCCACTGTTTGTATATTTGATTTGACTTTTTATTTTTCATAATTTACCTTTATTCACTTGATCTTAGCCAAAAGGCTGAGAAGCAATACCTTTATTCAAATGGTAGCATATAAATTGGGAATTCTGGTCCTACCTATCCCAGTCGAAGTCATTTGTATCTTGATTCTAAGATGTCAATATTAGCTAGCCCTCCCATATTTGTTTCAAATGCAGACTAATACACATGTATTATGGGATTGGGGGTGGGGTGAGGGGAGAACAGCCTTTAAGAGGACAGATCTCTATAGCATTTCTCAGACTGGTGTTCCATGGAACATTAACTTTCAAGATGCTCAGGCCAAATGCTATATACAATACTATTTCTTTCTTCATACCTCAGTAAATAACTTAGAGAAACTCTGGGTTCAACAAAATCTACAGATTGATTTGCTTCTGAGTATCCCAGAGATTCTATTCAGTTAATACATATTATGAAACTCCCACATAACCTGTTTTCCTCTGTTCTGGGGAACTGAGACTTTGGGCACCAAAGCAAAGGTGCACAAATGACTGGCATTTTCCTTAGCAACGATGCATAATATTTGGTTTCTCACTCTGACCAAAAAAACAGACACCTATCTGGTCCAATTCACCAATCAGAGGGTCATGGTTGGCACCCACCTAGTCCACCCAGATTAACTTTCATAATTCTAAGTCTCAGAGAGAGAATGTGGGGAGGGGGGCTGGTATTTGCCCCTTCCTCCTCAGAAGAACTTTGAACTTCTTATGTAAATTGGGCCACCTCTTCCCAGGACCATCTTTGCATATCAAGGACCTAGAGGAGTAGCAGTATTGATCAAGTAAAAAAAAAATAAAAATTAAAAATTAAAAAAACCCCAAGTTTCTCAATATTGTAATTTATAAAACTGAGTGGTCACTTTTGTAACTCTATTCTGAATAAGAAAGTTTGTTCCTGTGGCCTGCTGTCTTCACCCATAGATAAAGGAGAGGCTGAGATTCTCAGTAATGCCTTAATTCCTCTTTAATCTCTGTTTGACAGTTGCCTGGTTATTTATTCCCTAGGATTTCGAAGAGCCTTAGGAGAAATCATATAAACTGGTTAGCACAGTTTGTGGAATGGAATAAGTGCTCCATAAGGGGAGCTATTATCATGACTAATTATTTTAATCTCCCTAATTACCTTTAAGCATCTTAAGGACAGGAACAAAGTCTTATGCTTCTTTGTATCTCCCTAGCAATTAGCATATTGTTTAGCTAATAGTTGGCTTAATAAATATTTATTGAAGAAACGAAGTTGCTTATTTCACAATTTTTGTTTGCCTGTCTGTGCCCTTATGTTCCTTGAATCCAATTCAACTAAGGAAATAATTGCAATTTGAGGCAAACATTTGTTATATTCAACCCAAATTCCTCTGAAAAACCAACCCAAAGTTTGTAAAAGAAGCAGAGTTTGAAAATCCCTGTTAGTTGTGGCTATGATATTGGAAGACCATTTCCAAGATTCAGTCAGAGAACTGCTTAGAGAACAATCTCGGTGTCTGCATTGTTACATAAACTTGAAGTTAGTGCTTTGATAGAATTTCAGTGGATCCTATAAATCTCCAATTCAACCTTACCATCTTTCAAAGAGGGCTGGTACTGCCCCAGGGCTTTTCTTCACTGTTGCGTGATGCCTTGACAATGAGGGATTCATCTAAAATGCCATATGATAACAGTGAAGATCAGAAAGGAACCTTGGAGCCCAGAGCATGCCTACTGCAGCCTTGTTCAGTTGTCAAGCAGGATGTGCAGGCATAAGGGTAGCAGAAGAGAAGTCTGATTCTTTGAAGGAGGTGAGGGGTATGAAACGCTAACTCTTCACGCCCGCTCTATACAATGGAACTTTTTACAGTGGTGGAAATGCTCTATATCCATGATTCCCAATGAGGCACATGTGACTACAGAGCATTTGAAATGTGACTAGCACAACAGAGGAATTGAACTTTTAACTTTGCTTGGTATTAATTAACTTTAAATAGCCACATGAGGCTAGTGGCTACCAATTTGGACAGTGCAGCCCTAAGCCACGGAATAGAGTCCCTGAAAGGATAGCTAAACAAAGGCTGCCCATTGTGCCATTGCGAGGACCTCAATTTCTTAATCTGGAAAATAAAAAATACATATCTGTATGTCACAAGATTTTTATAAGGATCAAATGAGAAATTGTGAAAGTACTCAGTGATAATAAAAATAAAATCCTCTACCAATGCAAAGCATTATTATACCAGTATAAGCTATATCATTCATAGATAGATACTCGTAGATAGATGATAGATAGATAGATAGATAGATAGATAGATAGATAGATAGATAGATAGACAGACGCACAGGTAAAGAGGGGGAAAAAAGGTTGCTATTTTACAAATTCTGTTTTCCCTATAAAATGACTTCTTACTTCCTGCAAGCTTCCTTTTATATGGGATAGGAGAGAGAACAAAAGTTCAGACTCTTCTGAAATGGAATCTCTTAGTGTGCTCTGAGAGAAGGGTGCTGGCCCCACAGCTAGAAGTTCTCTGAAATCAGAATAAGAGGTAGTTTGTGCCCCATTATTAGACGTGGGGTCTCATCGCCAATTTCTTGGAATAAAAAACCCTTTCAAAGTCTACATGAGGAAGAAGGGAGAAAGGAGTATGGAGTGGAGAGAGCCTGGTTTGGGCTGGAAGTAATAGTTACAAATGTTAGAGCATGAATGTGGGAAATTTGGTGTGAATTGTAGTTTGGGGGCAGGGCAGGGTGTGTGGAAGGCAGGTGACAATGTGAGAAATACATGGGAACAAAAGCAGGAAATATCACATCAGAAAAAGTAAATGTGAACTTTCATTTCAATGAATACTATGTACTTGAACTACGTTAGTCTTCCAAACAGATAAAGATCCATGTCCTTCCCACACACCAACAATCTACTGAAGGAAATTCAGACAATCTATGGTATTTCATCTAGAGCAAGTACCAAAATGGTAGCTAATAACCACATGTAGCTACTGAGCACTCGGAATGTGGCTAGCCTGAATTAAGATGGACTGTAAGTAAAAAATATGTAACAGATTTCAGAGACAGTACAAAAACAATGTAAAATATGTCAATATTTTAAAATATTATATATAAATAATATTTTCAACATATTGAGCTAAATAAAATGTATTATCAAACTTAATTTCATCTGTTTCTTTTTACCATTTTTAATGTGGCTGTGGCAAATTTACAATTATATGTGTAACTCACATTATATTTCTGTTGAGTAGTACTGATTTGCAGTCAGCCCAGCTGAGACTGTCTTAGGCTAACCTGAACTCTTCCTGTGAATATTTGCGCACAGCTCTAGACACCAATATATTTATGAGAAGATAGACAAATTTTGAGAAATGCCTGCAACAGGGGTTGACAAGTACAAAGACATGTTTTCACCTTTTTATCTGTGGAGACAAGACTTCTCAAACTCAGATGCTGTAAATATTCTAATTTCTAATAATTCATTAACATTTAACCACAGTTCTCCAGGCCACAGTATAAACATCTCTAAAAAGAAATAACCACCATAGATATTACGGTTACCTTCTGCTAATGGACTGAATTGTGTCTTCCCCAAATTCATATATTGAAGTCCTAATCTTCAATGTGATGGTATTTGAAGATGGAGCTTGTGGGAGGTGATTAGGGTAAGGTAAGGCCATGAGGATGGGGGACCCCATGATGGCATTAGTGCCCTTATAAAAAGAGACAGGACAGAGCTTGCTCTCCAACCTCACCCGACCGACGCACACTCACAAAGAAGAGGTCATGGGAGCACACAGCAAGATGGCAGCCACTGTGGGCCAGGGAGAGAGCTCCCACCAGGACCCGATTCACCAGAACCTTGATCTTAGACTTTTCAGCCTCTAAAATTAGGAGAAAATAAGTTTCTGTTTAAGCCACTCAGTCTGTGGCAGCCTGAACTGAGTAATTCACGTCCAGCTTTCTATGCCCCTACTCTTCTTGTTTCTAAGAGTGGGTAACTATTATCAGTATCTCCTTCTGTATTGTATCAGAAATCAATTCCCATTACAAAGCTTAATGAACTGAAGGAATGCCAAGACTATTCCACCAAATCGCTACTATGGCCCTACAGATACTTGTCACACTTTCTCCTGAAGTCCAACTTCAGGAGAAATAAATAAATAATAAATAAAATTTTTATTAATTTAAATAAATAATAAGGTCTTTAAAAGAATGTATTAGTTTACTCTTTCTGCTGTAATAAATGACCACAAACTGAGTAGCTTAGAAGAATACAAGTTTATTTTCTTCCGGGTCAGAAGTTCAGAGTGAGTTTTACAGGACTAAAATCAAGGGGCCTGCAGTCTTTCTGGAGACTCCAAGGGAGAATCTGTTTCATGCTTCTTCCAGCTTCTGGAGACTACCATCATCTTTTAGTACGACTTGTCATCCCTGAGCTTGCGGCCACATCACTATCATCTCTTACTTCCATCATCACACCTCCTAGTTCTGCAGTCAAGTCTCCTCTGCCTGCCTTTTATAAGGGCACTTGTGATTACCTAGATCATGGGTCTGCAAACTGTGACTCGCGAGCCACGTGCAGCTCTTTGAGTACGTTCCATCTCAAAAGTTTGCTGACCCCTGGAAGAGCCAATCCTGTCCCTCACAACAATTTAAAAATTATTCGAGAGCCATAAATATATTTTTACATAATCAGCATTATATGAATAATATCCTTTAAAAATTTTATAAATGAAACTATGATAGTTTTATTTTCATTTTCAATTTTACTTCAGAGCCACATGTACGTACCCAAAGAGCCACATGTGGCTCGTGAGCTGCAGTTTGCTGACCCTTAGCAGCTCTTCCGTCTCAAAAATTTGCCAACCCTTGACCTGGATAATCCAAGATAATCTCCCCAGGGCAAGATCCTGAACTTAATCACATCTGCAAAATTCCATATCAAGTAACATGCACAGTTTCTGGGGATTAAGACCTGGATATCTCTGGGGCCTGCCATAAATAAATACAATCACAAAATGACACTTATTTATATTGATGTTACACATAATTTCTAACTTCCAATTTGGAGTTGTTGATCCATTTCTCTCTGTGCTGTTGAGAAGGTGGCAATTTGACAGAATTTGGAATGAGCGGCATGGACAGCTTCCAGAGCAAATGATATTTTTCTGGGAGTAATCTGATTTTCTCTTGTACCATAGAGTTTAATTTTTCAACAGCAGGGCAAGGTAGCAAAAGCTGTCTTTCTCTCTCCTGTGAAATGCATCCAATTATCCTCATTTATGGGTGAAATGACTTTCTGTTAATAAAAAAGTGCAAATTATTTTAATAAATTAGATAATTTTGCAAGTTGAGAAATGTCATGCCATTTGTGATGTTTCAGATATTCATATGAGAATGATAGGTTGACCCAGGCAAACTAGAGCAGGTGACTAGGAGAGAAACTTGAGGTTGCATATAAAGTAGGCACATAGATTTGAATATAATAAGCAAGCAATAAATGTTTGTTTCATATAAAATTGAAGGGGGTATGGATTCAGAGGTTTTCTAATGAGTCTGACCCTCTCACTTTATAAATTAAGAAACTCAGGCTTTGAAAGTGATCTAAAATCACAGAAAAGACCCCTTAAGTATTTTTGAACTTTGAGAGATGTGAAAGATGGCTTTGCAGATTGTTTTGCAAGAAGTGTGCAGATCATCCTGCCATTTAGATTAGAGATTTTACCTGTAGCACCTACACCTCACCAGGAGTGCCTCATACATATGCTCTCTCACACACATCCACAGCATTATGACTTGCATTGTCCTACTTTGGTGCATTCCGAATCCTGAAAGAAAGGGAGACAGGAAGCAGACAAACTAACAGGAGCTGAAGGAAGGCAGCCTGGACAAGTCTCCTGCAGGTCCTGGCCAGTGTGCTCAAGCAACTGGGGACGTTAGGAATCAGCCTCCTCCGTGTAGACAAGATCAGAGAAGCTTTTCTGTGTGTTGGGCACAGGTCACATAAACTAGTTTGAAGCAGCTCCAACAAAGAGCCACAGACTGCTTCCCAAGCCAGTGCTTTGCGGAGGCCATGTCCATTTCTTGAGGCTTGTGGTTTACTAGTAAATGAAGATCTCTAAAGGCAGAATCACAGAAATTGTGGGATATTCTGCAGGCCAATATTAAAGTAATGGTTTAACCTTTTTTTTTATTGTTAGTTTCAGGTGTTAGTTATCCTTTTCACTCTTCACACAGAAACAACCCCCTCCCCCATCTACTGCCCTCCCACCCCCGATATCATACTTATCTATTACAATTCCATTGACTCCATTCCCACACTCTACTCCATGTTCCATGACTATATGTACATATAATTATAGTTGACATACAATATTATTCAACATCAGCTTCAGAAATACAGTGCGGTGGTCAGGTCTCTACACCGACTATGAAGTGGTCTCCCTAACAAGATGTGAGTCCATCTGGCCCCCTAAAAAATATTTATAACATTATTGATTATATTCCCCACTGTCTTTTCTATCCCTGAGGCCATATTGTAGTTACCAATTTGTATTGTCTCATCCCTTCCCCTTCTCCTTTATCCCCACCCCCTCCCAACTAGCAACCCTCAGTTTTTCCTCTGTGTCTCTGAGACTATTTCCATTTACATTTCTCATTATTCAGTTTTTTAGAATCCACATATAAGTGAGATCATATGGTATTTGTCTTTCTCCAACTGACTTATTTCACTTAGCATAATGTTCTTTAGGTCCATCCATATCATTGCAAATGGTACGATTTCCTTCTTTATAGCTGAGTAATACTCCATTGTGTAAATGTACCACAGTTTCTTAATCCAGTTGTCTACTGATGGTCATTTTGGTTGTTTCCAAGTCTTGGCTATTGTGAATAGCGTCACAATGAACATAGGGGTGCATATATTTTTTTGAATTAATGTCTTGGGTTTTTCTGGATAAATACCTAAGAGTGGAATTGCTGGTTAAACTTTTTTTTTTAAGTTATAAGACTCTTCTCTTCTCAAGATAATTACAGGATTTATTATATGTATATATATTCCTTAATATATAATATATATTAAATATAATATATTATAATAGCATAATCTAATCATTACACTACATTATAATAATAAATCCTTAACATACATTTTGTGTTCAGAGGCTTGAGGCAGTGTAGTCTGGGAATGAGACACAAATTTAAAATTATGTGATGATAATCTTCTAACAAAACCAGCACTGTGTCTCTGTGACAGTGTATATAAACCTTGGTATTGTCAAAGCTTCACTATAAAATTTTGTAACTATGTATGATGATGGATGTTAACTATATTAATTGTGACCATTTACCAATGTATACAAATATCAAATCATTATGTCCTACACCTGAAATTAATATAATGTTATACGTCAATTATATCTCAATTAAAAAAAATTGTTTACAAAAGTCAAAAAACAATAAACAAACAAAAACACTCCACTATGTGCCATGAGAGGCCACAGTTATAACCATGGCCCATAAGATTTTTGAAAAAACTATTTGCACAATACATAGAAAATAGTCGTAAAGAGAAACACAGCCAGCTGTTACCATGGGTGACCTCTAAGAAGAGAAATGGGATCTGGGTAGGGGGAGGGCATACCTGTTGGTTTCCCTCTTCACATTCATTGAATTCTTTTTTACAATGAATATAATCCTATATGATGGTATAAATTTTAAAAAAATGTCTCATCAGAAACCATCTTATCCCATGTTTGGTCAAACATATGGCAGAATTTAACTCTCCCTAGGATGGAATCATTCAGAAAAGTGGCATGTTGAATATACCAAGGAAGGGAATAAGAGGTCACCATTGAACCATACAAAATAAAAGGCAATACATGAAACATACCCCACTTTTATAAAGATTTAATACATAAAAATTAAGATAGAGAAGTCTATTTTCACATTCTTCTAAATCTAGCCTCTCAGATAAATAAGTTAAAAGATTTAAACACAACCATTTACTAATAGCCTGGTGTAGTAGAGGCTATGGGAGGATTTGGGAGTGCTGAACTCTAGTGCCAATGCTCCTGTTATGAGTTAAAGATATACTTTGGAAAGCTACCTACACCCATGCTGTATATAGGGCTAGAGCAAGTCTCTCCACTCATCAGTGAATGGAAATATCACAGTCCAATTGTGTGCTATATTAATTTACCTTGTAACATGACTGCAGGCAATTGTGGCTGGACAATTTCCAAATCAGGAACCTTCTAACTAATAGAAGAAGCACGGACGATGTGGTCAGAAAGCCTGTGAGGGGTGAGAGGTAACTAGGTTTGGTTAAGCTTTATGAGTTGAGGCAAAACCATGCCACCTCTCCTGCTTTCCTTGCAAAGCTGTTAAAGGGAAATGAACAAGATCAAGCAGGTAAGTCACACTGCAAATTGTGAAGCGTTCTGTAAATGTGTTAAAAATTAAGGGCCGGCTGAATGGCTCAGTTGGTTAAGAGCTTGCTCAAGAGTTCGAGCTCTGAGCAACAGCGGTTCAAGTCCTGGCCCGAGCTGAGCAGCTGCTGAGCTGCCAACAGGTGGCAGGATGGCTCAGCTAAAAACAAAAACAAAAACAAACAAACAACAACAAAAAATTAATATTAACCTCATTCCTCACTTGCTGTAGTTGTTTTTGTTTAAAATTTTGATATTCTCTATAACCTACTTACAAGCTTTTTTTTTGGAAAAATATAAAATTTAAAATGTTTGAAAAATATTATTTTTATCCCCAAATCCTGCCACCAACTATTATAAACTACTATCTGGCACAATAGGAAAATAAAACAGTAGGGAAAAGAATACAGTTTGGGACCTAAAAGACCATAGGTTCAAATCCTAGTTTTGGGGGTTAGGTGGCTCTAGGCAATTTAGCTTGAATCACAGCACCCATATTAGAGAATGACACTTTTGTAAAGACGAAATGAGACAATAAATGTAAAATGCAGTAGGTGTTGGGAAAATGTTTCTTTCCTTCCATGCTTAAAAAAATTTTGTTTTAATCATTTTTTATTTTATTTTATTGGGGAACAGTGTGTTTTTCCAGGACCCTTCACCTCCAAGTCGAGTAGTTGTTTCAATTAGCTGTGGAGGGCTCAAATCAGTGGCCCATGTGGGGATCGAACTGGCAACCTTGGTGTTATGAGCACTGCTCTCTAACCAACTGAGCTAACCAGCCACCCCCATGCTTAAAAATTTGACCTCACCAGAAAAAGCACACATGACTTAACAAGCTTCATAAACAATCACAGAGAAACAAAGCCTGCGACAGTGGCTTCACAGCATGGGCTTTGCATTCCAGAGCAGCACCCCAAGCTCAAGAATGAAGAAGATCAGGAGCTATTATTCTAGAGCTCTGCATTTACAGCTTCCAAGAAGGTTTTTTTTTTTTTGGCTGTTGGACAAAGCACTCTATCTTCCTGAGTTTAATTATGTGCAATTGTGACTCTCCTCTAAAATACAATAAACAAATATTGGCTTCATTCTTCTAGAAGAACAGAGCTATACATCTCCATTGAGGAAACTAAGAAAAAAATATTTTAAGGAGAAATAAATTTAAAAAAAAAAAAGAAAAAAGGAACTGGGAGCTTGTCTCTCTTTCTATCCCAAACCATGTTAGACAAGGTTCGTTAAATGAAGAATGAATGAGCCTACCAGATATCACCACAGTATAATCCCTCTCAAACCTCTTGGCATCTTATGGAAGGAACAGGTAGTTCAAAGTGGTCTAGAGAGTGTGAGAAAGTCCAGGAAATGGGACAAGGAGACCCGGACTCTGGACTTTGACTCATTATGTGATCCTGGGTCACAACTTTTTCAATCAACATGACAGTTGATGAGTGCTCAATTCTTAGATTCAAAGATATGCAGGTGCTGTTCTCACCATCCCTTTTAAAATTCTCTTTGGAGGTTCTTTCACATATCTCCCTTGGCTACATTCACGACAATCTTGTATTGTGGTATAAGCTTCGGCTGGGTAAGGATTTACCATCTGGGAGACCTTGGAAAATTATGTAATCCCTCTTAACTTCAGTTTTATCACCTCTAATATAGCAAGAATAATACTACAGAGTTGACAGAGGTACTATAAGGTTTAGTGAGGTACTATAATGCTAATATAAATCACTACATAATGTACGGCAAATAATAAATAAATATCAGCTATTATTTACCACTATCATTTTTCAAAATACTCCTTGTAATTTCTCTTGTCTTATAACTTTATTTGTATTCTCACAGCCTGCCCCAAGTATTTAAGAATGCAAACTAACTTTATTTGTTTCTAAATTAAAAATGAAATATTTTTAAGTGTGTATTTGTTAGATTGGATTTTAGGAAATATGTCTGCTACACATGTCATATTTGCTACCTGTTAGTTGAATGTAGGCCAGTGTATTATGAGCTATAGAGCATAGACAGGTGGTCAATTCTTTAGTATTTTAAGATTCTAGTTCTAACCTTGGCTCTTTCAATGACAATAGAGGCATCTGAAGAAAGGTTATTATTTTTCTTACACAAAAGAGGGTGGCCTGCCATAATCTGTGAATGACTTTAGCTTTCCATCTAAAGGAAATGTGGCCATACTGTAATAGACTTTAGATGGCAGGGTCTCCAGATCCAAAGCCATGTGACATGGGCTTTGCCCTGGGTCTCAAAATGATTGAAATGGGCTTATCTTTTTCCCAAAGAAACAACTAAATAAGAAAATAGCCCATGTTTTCCAAAATTCCAGATTAATGTTTGAGGGGAAGGGTAGTATTTGGTATGTCTTTGTGAGAATTGGCAGAAAATTTAAAAGGAGATGCATGGCTTCTCTCTACTCATTGACCAAAGATTCTGATCCCAAACCAAGAAGGATATGCCCCAAGATCCATTCTTCCCCCAAACTGCCAACCTGGGGGAAGGTCTTACTGAGTCTTTCCCAGACCCTCAAGCTTAGTCCCTCCTCCTCCATGGGGCCTTCCTTTCCCACCTTCAATTTAATCCTTATTTATTGTCTTTACTATTTAGTATGCATTGCTTTATCATCACAGTAAACAGCAAGCTCCTTGGGAGAGAGACCGTGTCTCTCTCCATGGTGACCATCACAGTCCAGAATGTATAGTAAGTGCTCAAAACCAGTTTATTCTGACATCACGACTTGTTGTCCAAAATTATGCCCTTTTTCGCCCAACCCACATATCCCCATCAGTGGTGTCTCAGCTATCATCTAGCTTAGAAATGCCATACGGGGGCTAGGGGCTGCTTTATTCAACATTATACTCTCACAGCCTAAGACAGTGCTTTACACAGTAGGCATGCAATAAATAGTTGTTAACTTGAATAGAATTCTTTAGACTACCTTTGCAAAAAGCTTTCTCTCCTCCTTTCAAAACACAACATTGAGAAATAGCTCTACTTTTTCTCTCATTTGCTGCTGGACTCCCAAGTAGTACAGAAACTTACCAAAAACATAAGAACTGAAACCAATACTCTAAGTCAGGAGTGGGCAGATGATAGGTTGAAGTTCTACCTGCCACCGGTTTTCGTAAATCAAGTGTTACAGAAACACAGCCACACACTCATTAGTTTATGTAGTGACTATTGCTCTTCTCTAGCTACAAAGACACAGTTAAGTAGTTGCAACTGTATGCGTATAAAGCCAAAGATGTTTACTGTCTGTTTACTACTCTATGGAAAAACTTGCCAACCCCTGCTCTAGTTTAAACTGCAAAACCACAGCACTTCTCAGTTGTTTGTTATGAAAAGGACAAGGAAAAGAATCTCTGAAAATTCCCAGGTGCAGAAAACAGTTATATTTAATGATAATTTTATAATAATGGGACCCTTGCTGGTCTGCGTTACATATATACATCTGTAAAAGCATATTTACAAAGTTCTTTTATGCATGTAATATCACTTGATTCTATGAACACCTAGATGAGGTAGACGGGGAATTATATCCCATAAATGAGAAAACAAATAAATTACATGCCTTAGGGGGTAAATATTTGTTCAACATTTGTTGTCCACTCGGGTCTTTCTGTAATAGCCATTATTGAACAACAGAATTACGACGCTGCCTTATGCCCTTATTCCTGCTTTGCCATAGACTGGTACTTGAAGCTCTCCTGTGCTGGGCTTTGAAGAGTGCTGCTTCCCACAATTGCCCATGCTGGAGGCACCATGGTCCTGTTATATAGACACAGTTGCCTTCATTTAAATCTTCATGGCCCTGTTGTCTGAGACAGCACTGCCTGTGCTCCAAAAAAATATTTGCAGAATGAACAAACGGCTGTGAGTCCCTGTTTCCCTTAGGAACCTCTCAGTCTCAATATTCTAGTTGGAGAGTGGGTATCCGAGTGGCTTTCACATGCTTCTATGAATGCTCCCGTAATCATGTTTATTACAGAAGGTTTATGACTTTCGGTCCCTTCATAGGCTCCTGAAGGGCGCACATCCATCTCTGTGTGGGAAAACAGGACTGGGGTCAGAACACAGTGGTGGCAAATCTTAGCACAATCTCCTCCTTGGTAAATTCTGAAGGTTTGAATGACCCCATTTCAGGCACGATGCTTCCTAACTAACTAATGGCTACTGGTAGCAACCCTAACCAGGACATTTTTGCTTAGTATATATTTTATATATATATATATATATATATATATATATATATAGTATATAAATATATTATTAAAGTGGCATGTGTGTGTATACAAACACACACACACACACACAGAGTGCTAAAAGAATGTATACACTTTAAGAAAGGAAAAATCTGTATTAAAATTATGCTGATGGTAACCACTTTGAGCATCTCTTGTAATTGCAGAAGTCAAATGTGACTCGTATTCATCTTTCGTTATTGGTTTATATTGAGTATTACAATTTTAATACAGTTTTTCCTTTCTTAAAATGTGTACAACTTTTTTTTTTTTTTGGTTCTTTCTCTCTCTCTTCCTCTTGCTCTCACTCTCTCAAATTAAGCCAGCACGTAGATGCCAAGCCTTTTGAGTAGGTCTGCTGTAAACCACTCAATCAGGCAGAAGGGAGAAAGGTGGGAGATGATGTCTGGATAAAACACAATTTAGAGCCAAGCCCAGCAGACACAGTTACCAGAGATGTACTACTTTTGACGGCAAAGGAGTCAGCAAAGTTCAGAGTAGTGCTTCCCAAACTTTGCCGTGCATCCAAATCACCGAAAGGGCCTGTAATAAACAGATTGCTGGGCCCCACCCAGAGTTTCTGATTCCGTTGGTGATGCTGATACTGCTGGTCCAGTGACCACACTTTGAGATCCAGACTCTAAATGCTAACCTGCTGTTTCTCTAACTTTAATGTGCCTATGAATTCCTTCGGGGTCTTGTAAAATGCAGATTCTCATTCAGCAATTCTGGAGGCAAGAGGGCTGAAACCCTACGTTTCTATCAAGCTTTCAGGTGTTGCTAACTCAGTATATCTGGCGTAAAAAGATTTGATATTGTACATAGCAAAGGACTCCAAACTGTTTCCTAGAATGTGAGATCTGTTTTGCAAGTGGAATTAAGCTTTTCAAGTTTCTGTGAAGTTATACCATGCTTCAAGATGTTCAGTATGCATCAAATATTTCTTTTCTTGAATCCACTGCCTTCCTGCCATCCTGCCTTTCCTCTTTTAAACTTGAGTTTACTCTCTCATCTTCACCTATCAGCTGTGAATTTGTTACCAAGTTGAGGAGAGCTTTGTATAGTGAACACAGGTCTGAGACTCGGGTAACTTGGATTCTAGTTTGGGCTATGGTTCTAAAAAGCTATGGGGTCACAGAATCTTTGTTGGCCTCAGCTTCCTCTGTTTTAAAATTACAGGGCTTCCTAGATGATCTATAAAATCCCTTGAAACTCTCAAAGACTCCACTATGTTAAATGTAATCAAATGCACACGAGAAAGCAATAATACACGTGCTGCCACCTTTGGGTGAAAAACAAAACTTTAGCTGGACCAGGCACCACTTCAACAAAAGACATTTCACTGAAACTTTCATGGCCTGCCAAACCAGCACCAATTAATATTACTTCCATATGACTTCAGTTCATACCGGCTTCCCTTTAACATGGAATTTCAAGCACACCAATATCAATTTTATTTTGATGTCATTTGCCTTTACATAGATTAATACTTTATAACTTGATCAATATTCTGTGGACTATTTTTTTTCATATTAGGAAATTTTCATGGTTTCAGAGAGTTTGAAGTACATGGCTTTATAATGCATTCTAATTAAATTATTGATTAGGGAGTAATTGACCAACCCCCAAAGTGCACTATGGAGAAACAGAACAAAAATGTTGACATTGGAGCAAAATTAAGCTAGATTTAAGTTTTTGGCCATTCTACTTTCTAACTGCTCTTTGGCAAATCATTTAACTTCTCTGAGCCTTCCCTTCTGTTGAGTTTTTTAAAATTAGTGTTGTAGGGCCGGCCGAGTCACGCATTGGTTAAGAGTTGGCTTGGGAGCACCAGCTCTGAGCAGCAGGGCCCCAGTTCAGATCCCACATGCGGGCCAGTGATGCTGCGCCCTCTACAGCTAAGATGGTGAACAACAGCTCAACCTGGAGCTGGGCTGCTGTGAGTCATCGGCAACAGCGTAGGCTGCAGTGGGGCTGGCCGGCAGCTGGCATGTGCTTTCATGAGCTGCTGTGAGCTTCCATAAGCCTCCCTGAGCTTCCATGAGCTGTCCTGAGTGACCATCCAATAGCCCATGGGTGACTGCCTCACCAGCAAAGAACGCAATGATAAAACCAACATGGGCCAGTGAAGTGACGTCCTCCACAACTAGACTGAAGAACAAAAAGGACAGCAACTTGTCTGTTCCCCTCGCCCAATACCCCAATAATATCTTTAAAAAAATTAATGTTGTAAAGTCCGTGACAAAGTTGCTGACACTTAGTAGTGTTCAGTGTATAGGAGATATTAGCAAGCAGTCACTGCAAGGTACTCTGTGATGTTGAAATCAAAATGGGCTTTTAAACAAGAAAAATGGTTTCAATCTCTAGCTATTCCACGTATTAGTATCATGACCTTGTGTAGTTCACTGATTGTTTCTGAGCCAGTTTCCTCATCTGTATAATGGGAATCAAGACCTCCTGGAGTTGGTTGAGAATTAAATGATATGGCTATGTACTGAATTGTGTCACCCCAAAAATCTTACATGGAAGCTTTAACTTTCCAAGTGACTGTATTTGCAGATAGAGTCTTTAGGAGGTTATTAAGGTTATATGAAATCATAAAGGTGGGGCCCTGATCTAATAGGAGTAGTGTCCTTATAAGACAAGACACCAAAAAGTGTCTTCTTCCCTGCACCTGGTGCATATGCACCCAGGAAAAGCCATGTGAACAGACAGCAAGAAGGCAGCCATCTGCAATCCAAGGGGAGAACTCTCATCAGACACCAACCATGCTGGAACCTAATCTCAGACTTCCTTTCTCAAGAACTGTGAGGAAAACATTTTTGTTGTTTAAGCCACCCAGCCTATGGTATTTTGCTATGGCAGCCCAAGCAGGCTAATACAGATATTGTAACTAAATGTGCATAGAGCCCCACTACGGCTTTGGCAATGTTCTTTTTCTCTTTTTTCCCTACCCCAATAAAGAGATTGATAAAATTATTATCATTATTAGGAGATTAACTCAATTCTGGAGTAACTTAGAATTAACCCAAAGTCATTTCCTTGCCACTAGAAACATTTTTCCTGCATACTTAATTCCAAGTGCTGGAGTGACATGTATCTAGGCTCTTGTTGTAGGCTCACTCATTTGGAAACAGTTGTGAAAGAAGAAAAGATCTGTGCAAGGCAAAAGAGGCTGGGCATCCTCACTGCTGCCACCTAAAGATGGCACTCTGGAAATAGACAAGTGACAGAACTAATAAGTGGTGCCTATACCCAGACACAGAAACAAGCATATGTGAAATTGTAATCCACTGACACATTAAAAATTTTCACTATTCCACTCTGATTCAATGGAAGGTGGCCATGGTCAGGAAATTGCTTCTTATCAAGTATTGGACCCTATGAAGCTGTCTCCTCTTTCAAAGGAGGAAGCAAGTGATTCCTCAAGAGAGCGGTATCTTTGGAAGGGTTTCCCTGCTCAGTGAACTGCAGCCTGGATCTCCGAATAAAAGAGTGAATCATTTGGTGTTATTAGCAGCAAAATGAGTACAAAAGAAAGGCAATTAAAAAAATTGTTTCCCCCATTGAGGAGGTCTTCATTATCTGGCCCCCAATTTCTTTCCAGTTATGTGTTTGACCACTTCTTTCTTCCCTCCAGGCACTCAGCTGCTTCCTACTCTACCCCATACTTTCCTCCTTCGACTTTTTGCCCATCTCGTTTCTTCTCCTGGTAATTATTTATCCCCAGCCAGTTGCTGGGACACATTTCTCCATGGTTCTCATGTTTCTGCATGTTTTATGATATGAGCAGCATTGACTGTTCTTTGTTCTGGAAGTATCTTTTCTTTCTTTTGTTTTTGTTTTTTTTAAAGATTTTATTGGGGAATTGGGGGAATGGGAACAGTGCTGGGGAATTGGGGAAGGGGAACAGACAAGTTGCTGTCCTTTTGTTCTTCAGTCTAGTTGTGGAGGATGTTGCTTCACTGGCCCAAGTTGGCACCATCATTGCGCTCTTCCCGGGCGAGACAGATCAGTTGCCGGCTTCTGGACGGCCGCTCACTGCGGCTGCTGGCCGCTCACGCTGGCTGCTGGCTACACACGGTAGCCCATGGCAACCCACTGCATCAGGGGCTGCAGCCTCCCTGTCGCTGGAGACTCACGGCAGCCCAGCCCCAGGTGAGCCATTGTTCAGCATCTTAGCTGTGGAGGGCAGTGTCACTGGCCCTCATATGTGGGATCCGAACCGGGGCCCTCTGGCATCCCAAGCCAGCTCTTAACCAACGCACCACTCGGCCAGCCCTGGAAATATCTTTTCAAAGATGTGTATATAGAAAGAAGCCTTGGAAGATAGAGATAAGGTCTTCTTCAAGAGTAAAGGCACCTACTGCCCATTATAAAAGATTTGAGTTCCTTAAACTCAGGGTTTCTCTTCTCTAGCACAACCCACCGCATATGCAGTTATTATCTGGCCCTCTTTACATTGCACTGTGGGAATTAGGAATCAGAGAATTAGGAATACTCTGGCTACTGCTATTTCTGTGGATAATAAACTGTTATTTATTTCTAATCCCAGAGTCTTATGTCTTTTACCAGCACCCATGAAACTGGAGCAGGTTAACTTGTTATTTTTCAAGTAGGTAAAATCTCAAACTCTCCACAGTTCTTGAAACAAATTTTATCCCCAAACACCCAGATCCTGCTTATCTTTTAAAATTCACTTCACATTCCTCTCCTCTGTAAAGATATCCTTGTTAGTTGTTGCTCCTATATAAAATATGGATAATAATAGGATCCATAATTGTGCAGATTAAATGAATAAACTATAAATGCTGTAAGTTCTTTCCATTTTGTATGCTACTATTTTATTTAGGGATATTTTTCTTCTATTAACCTGTAACTTCACTGGGAGAAAGAATTCTAGTGCTTAATCTCTATGGCCCTCAAATGCCTACCACAAAGAAGTCATCAACTTTTTAAGTAATTTATTCATTCAAAAACATGCATTGATCATCTACTATGTGCCAGGCACTGTCCTCTCCAAATCTCATACATCAGGATTTGGAGATTAGAATTTGGGGAAAACACTTGTTTATATAATTTGAACCAAACAAGAAATTGCTGAATCATATAAATCTCATGAGTATTTAATGCTTAATTTATTTAAAACAATTTTTTTTTCCTCCATTGTTGGGTATAGGTTTAAAAAAAGGTTATGTAATTTTTAAGGTTTTTTGGGGGTTTTTTAAGTTGGTACACTATCAGGTTGATTTAGGTGACCCCTTACTTTCTCATTTATTTGACAATTCTGTGCATCTGAAATTTTTCCAACCCAAGCCAGTCTCCCACACCCAGCCCTCAGCTCTCTGCACATGGAAATCAACTTTCTCCTAAAACGAAGTCTCTTGGTTCAGTTTGGTTGGTGGACTCCACCTCTCACCAGGTTTTGGCATCTGACACTGGTAAAAAAGGTCTCAGCATTGTAAACGTAGGAAGGGTGGGGGCCTCCCAATGACCTCATCCTTTCATCAAATGAATAGGTCTCTCCCAGATAACAGCCATTCTGAAACATGCCAGCCGGAAGGGAAGGGCCAATTTCCGAAAATCGGCAGCCACACTATCCATTCATTCAATCCTAGGGCTCAGAGCCCTGAGAAAATCATTTTGCTAAACCATGGCTTCAGCTGCTCTAACACTATGCAAAATACATCGTCATCTCCCTAAGAGGTGTCTGGAAAGATAGAAACACAGCCATAATCCTAGTCATATTTGCAACAACAAAAATGAGCATAGATATGTGTCCAAGGAGATATTTTTCTTTTTTTCCTGACACCTCTCTGTATTAAAAAGATAACAGCAGTCCTCAGACACTCCTTTTGCTTCTCCTTGCTAGGATCCTATTGCCAATTTAATTTCCACTCTGTGTTTATTTTATTTTTTCTAAGTCAATCAGCACAAAACATAAGCAACATCATAACATTTTAGATGTGTAAAGTAGTACAACAGCTATCCAGGGAGACACTCTCCTAATGTCATGCGACCCAAAGAAAAGGGAAGGTTGCTTAAGTGTCAGGATCCTCATTTGTTTTTCCATTCTGCAAATCATCCTCACAAAACTGCCCAAGATTACATTTCCAAACATAGCCCAAAAGCTTGGCACATAGAGAAACTAAAAAAGTATTATTTGAAACAAACTGAAGTGTATTTATTCAATTTTAAGGAAATATAGTATTGTAATATTAGTATGATAGCATGTCTGGTTTTGGACTTCAGACAGATCTTGAGGTTAGAAGTTGTCACCTTTAAATTCAATAATATTTGCTGTCCCTTTAAACCAACTAAGATAGGCCTACAAGGCCCCAATGCCAGCATTTTAGAGAAGTTACATTATCCACCTCAATGAACAGTTGGGTACGTATAATTAGTCAGTAGCAAGAAGCTTCCTGCAGTCATCAAGCTCTGTTTGTTTTGCAAAAATAAAGGAATACCTTTCTATCAACAAAGAGGATGTGCTCTAGCAAAACACCTTTTATTGACAGAAATCTGGCAAATGAATGCAGAAAGAATACAGGCAGCCTTGCAATGTAAAAAATTATTAAAATCATCCATTTATCTAGCTAGCTAATGAATATTTATTGCTTGCTTACCCTTTCTGGTACTTAGAATTAGTTGCTGAAGAAGTTGCTGTTGAGGGAACACAGGCTTTTCCAAACCCAGAAGTTTTAGGACGGAAAGGGCAGCTCTTTTAAGGGGGCTCCTCAAGGTAGTGAGGATGCTTGGGGGTATAGAGTGAGAAGTCCATCTAGAAGTCCAAATGTGATCATTCCCAAATGCAAATATAATAATATTACCTCTCTGCTCAAAGCCCACCAATGGCTCGTCCTGAACTGTAGGTTAACTTTCAAAGGTAGGAATTTAGCAAGCAGGGCCTTTGGTGCCTGTCATAACTTATCTGCTGTCTCCTCCTTCCCTTCCCCACCTCCACTTACCCGTAGCACATCCACGCCCTTTGACCCATCCAAACTGATATAGTTTGGTTCTCTGCATGAATCCTGCTGTTTTATATTTCTGGGACTTGGTGCATTCAGTTCCTCTGCCCCAAATATTTTCTGATCCCTTTGGGTAATTAAAGATCACTTACCCCTTAGAAGTCCAGTCTGGCTTGCCTGTGAGGAGTCTTCCAGGGCAGGAGTCAGGTATATGCCTCTCCTCTGATCCCTGAGAAGGGCATGCTTCTCTGTCCTACGACTTAGAAACTATCATTTTCTGTTTTCCCCCTGGATTATGAGTTCCCTGAGGGAATTAACCATGTTTTGGTCAACTTTTAATCACTAAGCCTGGTAAAATGTTTGGAACAGAGTAAGTCTTTGTTAAATATTTGTGGAATTAATACATTTAAAAATCAACAATAGACCAATAAATAATACATCTATTTTAGAAAGTTAACATATTAAAATCTAAGGAAAACTGGTTCTGACAATATACAATGGTTGTGTACATGCTATCATTGGGGGCAGCTGGGTGAAGGTTATATGAGAACACTTTGTGCTATTTTTGCAATTTCTTGTGAGTCTTAAAACATTCAAAATATACAGTATTTTTTTAAATCTAAGCAAAAGCGTTTTGTGTAGCATTTCTTATAAATTATTCAAAAATCAACATGCTTTAAAAAAATTAAAATCAGTTGTTCTATTTTCTCCCAAAGAGGAATGGATGGTGTCTTCTGAGTCTCTAAGGAAAAGTTAGAAAGCATTTTGGTCATTGTCACCTCCTTCTCTACTCCCATTGCCAGCCATAGGCATTGTAATTTTTTTTTTGTTTTGTCCAGAGACAGCCTGTAATACAAAAAGACTTCTTTCTCTTGTCATCTGAGGACAAAAGCAGGTTTTAAAAATATGTGGACTCTAAAACATGAACATTGTGTTGTACTGTGCAAGCCATTGACAGCAACATCAGTTTGATGCTATATAGAAGAAGGACACATTTGTAGGTTTTCTATTTATCACCCAGTCACCTGGCAGGAGGGCAACATTAGGGTCCCTGACCAAACTTTACTCTCAGTTTATAAAAGGCTTTCTTGGAATATCAGAGGAGGCACTATGGCTCTCTTAGTCTGGAAGGAAGAGGTCAGATTTCATTCTTACATTGTTATGGGCTGGAGTTTATCACACTGTTTTAGTCAGCTTGGGCTGCTATAACAAATACCATAGACTGGGTCACTTAAACAGCAAATTTCTAACAGTTCCAGAGATTGGAAAATCCAAGATCAAGATGTCTGCAGATCAGGTGTCTAGTGAGGGCCTACTTCCTGGTTTGAAAATGGCTGCCTTCCTCCTGTATCCTCACATAGTAGAGAGAGATCATCTGTCACATGACTTCTTATAAGGGCACCAATCCCATTTGTGAGAGCTCTACCTCATGACCTAGTTACCTCCCAAAGGCCTCACCTCCTAATACCATTGCATTGAGGATTAAGATTTCAACATATGAACTTCGGAGAGACACAAACATTCAGTCCATAGCAAACACCTTTCCATCTTTTGTAATGACACATCAAGAATGTACAGAGAGAAACAGGATACAGAGGAAAGCAGAAGGCAACCCTGAAAATGGAAACAAGACCTGTTTAAGGGAGGCATGCTCATCCCCCTTCATGGAGCATTTTACTCATCTTCCCTGGCTAAGTCCTACAAGACCTTTAGGTTATTAACCTCATTCGAGAAGCTCTCCCTGGCTCCCAAGTCCTCCGCTATTCATATAGAGACTGGGTACATGCCTCTCCCTCGTGCTCCACCTGCACCAGGCTCTTTTTCCTCTTATAGGATCTATGACACATATGAATTGTAGTTACTAGCTCACCTGTCTGTCTTCCCCATTCTGGTGTGATTATACACCTTGAGGGCAGGGTCTACATAGTGTATTGCCAATGCTCTCTGTCAAATAAATATCTGTTAAGAAAATTAAGTGTTGTGCTTACAGGTGAGACTCCAGGGACCAGTCTCTTCTAAACCAGCAATTCTATCTGTGATCCTGAATTTTCCTGTTGATTTTATATTTTCCACTGAACTAAAGTGACCTATTTTGTTGGCAATGTGCTATCCAAAATGTGCATTAAACCAATCAAAGTTTAGCTAAAACAAAACAAAACTAAACTAAAAAATCACAATAAACACAGGAGACTTTGAATACTGTATTATTTCACAAGAAGAATACTTACCTATTAGCAATATACAATGAGTTGCCAACCAATCTACTTTCCTGATGACATCAGACAATTATTAGGCATTTTTTCACCTGGGATGTTTCCACTGTTCAATATGAGTTGATAACCTCTGGCACTCTTTGCAATCCATGATTTCCCAAGCTGAGCATAGGCTTGCACTGCTAGTATGTTCTTTATCTCCTTCTTGAAGATGAAAGCTGCTTCTGTGATGTGCACCTACACAGAGCAGATGTTCCAGTTGGCTTTACATAAACAAGCAATTCTCCCAAATCAAGACTTGTTCCCTCCAGTGCAGTTAATTAATCTGTCAGTTAATCAACAAATGTTTATTGAAGAGCAGGCACTATTCCAAGCATTGAGAATATAGCAATAAACAAAAAAAGTGTGTGGGGGGGTGCTGCCTTCAAGGAGCTCACACAATTCAAGGGGTATGATTGTACTGGTTGATGATAAACATAAAAATCATAAGAAATATCCAATGTAATAGAAAAAGGATTTCCTGACTAAAGGAAATAGCAGTTAGGTCTTTGCTTTATTGAGTGTCTGGCTCAGGGCCAGAGAAAGCACTAGTTGTAAGGATTATTATTGTAAAGAATTTGTTGTAATTAAGTAAACCAAGTGCTATTAACTCTGAGCTACAGGGATATGGAAATAGAGAAACTTCTTTGAAATGGCATTGGCAGCTATGGGTTTTTGCCTGTGGGCTGCAACGGGATTTAACATAGAACTGTATTATTTGGCACAAAAGGAATTTTCCTCTTTCTCCTGTTTGTCTCCAAGGAGCAGTATGAGTTATTTAATATATGTAATGAAGTAAAAACTTCACTAGTTGAAAGAAAATTAGGGCACATTTGTTTTTCTGTGTCAGCCTGACTGAAGTAACCCATTAGTGATCAATCCCATCATAGAACCTGATACACACCACATGTGAGAACTTATCACAGAGTCAGAAGGTAGAGCTGGCTGTTTATTGTCAAGTCTCTCTACTTCCTGGTACCATTTGCACAATTTTTGGTTTATCTGGGCACCACCTGTACTATTATTTACGCAATATTTTTTTTAAGTCAACTCACTTTTTTACTTAAAAAGCAAATTTGATGTCACCATTGATAGAAAAACCAATAACTTTGCCATAAATAGAATGCAAACATAGAAACTAATACAGAGCAATACCATGATATATTCTAGCTATACATTGTTGCCTGCTAAAGGCTCTGTTTTTTGAGGTCTCCTTCTTTGTTAAAAAGAGAAATTGGCAACCGCTAGAGAGGTTTCACAGACATTCCAGCCTAAGGCTGGGGCATCTTTGTTGAGGCCATAAGAAGTAATGCCTGAGACCTGAAAGGAATTACCTTTCTCGTTCTGTGATTCTATGTTATTATCATGCCCATACATAAGCTTAAATAACATCCTGTTCTATGAGTGGAAGACTCTCTACACTTTGGAAAACATTGAACTAGATGGTCTTGAGAGTGACTTCCAGCTCTTAAATGGCACAATACTCTGAGACACACCCTCTAATCAGGGGCAGAGAGCAGAGATGACATTTGAAGCCTACCAAAAGTCGGCTAGTGCTTCCACATCTCCCAGCCCTAGCCAACATGTCTCATGCCATTTTCTCTCCTCTACCTGGTAAACACAAATCAACTCACTTCAGCCTGGAAAACTCTCTTTAACAACACAGAAGGATAGAGGAAAACAAAAAAGGAGATCAGTTACAGATCTAGGACAAGTGGAGGAAAATCTTAGCTCCTCAGCTAGAAGCTGAGCTCACATGAGACCTAACATTAGGGTATTTGAAACATCTCTTGTAGAGGCAATGTGATAAACCTTGATGGAACGTTTCACTTTTCATGCTGGTGTTTGGAACCTTACAAAAAATGCTTCCCATCACTTTAGATACCAGTTTATTCCCTGCCATAATTGTTTTTTGTCATTTAGACACATCTTGAGTCCCATATTTATTCTCAGACACATATAAAGTCTACCAAGACACCCCCAGTACTTACCAGTTTGTGAAGAAGGAGAGAAGCACTGAACACGCATTGAATTCTTAATGAAGCTGAGGAGGAAAGTCAGGACCATCATGCTCGGTTATATTTGTAGGTTCTCAATCTATGTTTTTGTCAGTCTTTCTAAGTAGTCTCCTTTTTTGCTTTGTTAAAGCAAGGAACTAGTCATAATTTAACCTAAGTTTAAAAAAATAATAAGCCTTTTAATCCGTTTTCATTGTTTATGAAAGACCAGTTACTTCTGGGTGCTCAATGTCATGGTTTGCCTAAATCATTTCATTAAGACAACACAGAATTTCTATGATTTCAGAGAGGTAACTCCCTCTTGTGGCAAGAGCAGTTTTTGCAGCCAATTCTAGAGCATCTGAGTTCTTCGGTGCTGAAGAGCTTGTTAAGATTTTACAGATGACGTAACTGAAACCTAGGGAGGACTAGTAACATTCAGTGTTTGTATCTGGTTGGTGACTGAGCCAGATCCAGTATCCAGGTCCTCTGTCTCGCAGTCAAGGGCTTTTCCTCTATTTGTTAGAAATTTAATCATACCCTAACTGGTGTGATTTCTTTTCTCAAGGCTCTACTTTCTGGTAGGGATGCCTTTCTCAGTCTGGGCAGGCAACATTCTCCTCCGTGTGAAAGCTGTTTCTTGGTGAGTTTTCTCTGTGAGGCAATTTACCATTTCTCAGAGCTGGACTATAAGCTACATCCCTTGTAGCTGACAGTAGTTTGGCCCATAAGACAAGGATTCCCTTCATCTCTTTGGGAACAGCCACCACCTATCACCACCTGGGTGCTGCTCCTTGTCTAATTGTCTTTCTTCATTTTTTGGCTTGTTGTGATAATGAGTCAGACCAAACACAGTACTGAGGGATACAAAAGGACATACCCACAACCGGGCTTCCTATAAGGGGAAAAGTTTTAAGTGCTAGAAATATAGTAGAGCTCTCTGGAAGCTTACTACTCAACATGTGTTCCGTAGACCACCAGCATTAATATCACCTGGGTATCTCCCAGAAATACAGAACCATCTTGTTAAAAAACACATTCTGATTTGGTAGATCTAAGGGCTGAAATTCTGCATTTCTCACTCGCTCTCAGGTGATGTCCATGCTGCAGGTTTCATGAGCCACGCATCGACATGCAAGGGTCTACAGTAAATTAAGTCACCTACCCAACCCAAACTGCAAAACACAAGTTACAGCCCTGTTTGTTCTGTAACTGGGTACAACTTAAAAGTTGCTTATCAAAGTGAAGGACATTACAAGCCCTTGGACCCCCTAAGCTTGTGAAGAGAGCCTTCACCGACACAGCCTACTAAATTGTGTTCTACTCCACGTAGATTTTAGTCACCAGTGTATAGAGTGAAAGACACCAATTCTTGGATCCCCAAATACACTTCTTATCCTGCCCATGTATCTTACCTCTTAAATCTATCATATAATCTCAAATCTACAAATTAGAAAGTTTTTGCTGAGAATAAGACTCAGGTTCAACAGATTTACACACTCAGCCTCTACTATCAGTGAATAACTCATTAGGTTTCCACGAACCAAAAGATCTATTCCTAACAGGCCTTCCCAGTAGCAGCATACATCAGTCTTTGCCTGCACTGACCATGAGGCAAACAGAAACCAGGAAGTGAGGGCATTGGAAAAAAAATAAAGCAGCATCAGGAAGGGATGCCCATTGAAGGAAGAGGAACCTGATTGGTCCAAAAAATACCCAGATGTCACACAATGATGCTGATGACATCTGAGAAAAGGAGTATTCATAGTTGTTCACAATGACTTTGCTTTGACTGACTTGGAGCATAGAGATACATATTTCTCATACTTATAATTTTTGGATACATTAATTAGGGATCATGGCTTTGTGTTTTCATCTATTATAACCTTCAGAAATGATGAGACTTTTGGAAAATCAACTCTAGTTCAGTTCTGGATTGATTTGTAAATAATCCCCCTTACTTAGCAAAGCAAATAACGAGACTTTTGTCCCCGCTTGAGAAATGCAGATAAGCATGCACTAAGGCGGAGCAGCGTTCCAGTGAAGCCTCCATTACTATCTTAGTTAGATGTTCTTGGATTTGCCTCTGAACTGGAGATTTCCAGGGAGCTGGTTCCCTGGGCCGCACTACACAGGACTACACCTGTGAGGGAGTTAGAAGGATTGGGAAGCAGAGGCCCTTCCAGGAAGAACTGGGTAGAGCAAGTACTGACCTGCAATGCAGTTACAAGGGAGGCTCAGCTGCTCCCACAGGGATGGGCCTGCATAGATGTCACATTGAAGATATGGGACCACGCATTTTTACCTGTGCAGTAGTTGGATAGGGACTGTCCCTGGGGAGGGGTACAACCTTGAGTGAGGAGCTTCTTTGGTTTGAGACAATTTCCAGGCAGGAATCAGGCAGGAAAGGGAGCCTACAGGAGCCAACAGTCTTAGAAAGGATGCTCGGGGAATGACAGCTGTGCTCCTGAAAGGGTGGAGAGGGAATATCTGAGCAGCAGCACACCACAGCATCCACTACAGTGACCAAGTGCAAAATTCTATCTTCTCAGTCTCCAATACTACTGATGTCTTGGGGAGGCTGTCTCTCAGCTCTTGGGGTATTTGTTTAACAAAATAGAATTATCTGGGGCAGCTTTTAAAAAAACTGCCTACCCTGTGATTGAGCTGATTTTAATGTGCAGCCAGGGCTGAAACCTGTAGGCCTAATAGATCAGTTGTTCTTAAACCTGAAGGACACTAATGCGCCTTCACATGTACGTGCAGTGTCTCAGGATTACATGTGGCTGGCATGGGGCAAGACTGCAAGCTGAGAATTCCAGCCACCACCGCTCCAAAGGGATTAATTAGAGATGTCTAAGGTGTTTAGGGGAATGAAGCCGCCAATGTAAACACATATACTACCACTTCGGTCATGCTGCCATCTCCCAGGACTTCACAGATGAGTTTTATTGGCTGGATTTTAAACGTTTAAAGCTTATAGTTTGTTTCTTTTTCTTTATGTAGCTCATAGTTTGTTTCTCTTTCTTCTTATTTTTGGTTCAATGTCTGCCTTTGGGTCCTTGTATAAAGGAGACTTTTATCCACCTAGCTCTTGTAATCCCACCAGTTTTGGCTGAAGTACAGAGGTAGCTAGCCTTTCAGAGCAGAACAAAATATGCATGGAGCTTCGTTCCAATCACATTCCCCCAAACATAACAGTCGTGTGCTGTAAAAATAAAAGGCCCATCGAGGTGGGCCCTACTCTAAGACACGAGCTTTACAAAGTCCATGTTCCTGTGATATGCTTGTATGTGTTCTGTTTTGTGGTTGTGTGTGTATTTATATATTTAAATACATATAAAATATATATGTATTTTGTATTAGGAAAATATTCAAATACACAAATACAAATTTTCAAGTGGAAATGTAGAAAAAATAGTATATTTGACTCTTCCATATTCATTACCTAGCTTAAACAATTGTCAATATGTGGCCAATATTTTTCATTCATATCTATAATCTCTGCCACTACCCCTTCCCTCCCCAAAACGTGGATTCTTTTGAGGCAAATCCCAGGTATATCCTCCCATTCATAAATACTTCAGAAGAGACATGCTTTTTAGTCCCTGTCAATATTGTTAATTTATCAGCACATGTCCTGGATTTGATGTGAGCCATCAGCCTATATCAGAAATGGAAGACTACAGAATTATTCATTCAACAGACAGCTATTGGACACCTAAAGCATGCTTGTTACTTAGGATAAAAAATAGAATTGGACATGGTATTTGTCTTCAGGAGTTTAAGAACTGTGTGTGTGTGTGTGTGTGTGTGTGTGTGTGTGTGTGTGTGTGTGTGTGTGTGTAGCTGGAGGGAGAAGCAGGAAAACAAAAGCATAGTGTTGGCTACAATGCAACTTGTGACTGTTGTGGGCAACAGAGGACAAAGCTTTGGGGAAAGCTTTTAACCAAAACTGATTTCTTGAGTGAATTTTGAAGATTCATCACCAAATGATAACATGAAGATTAAAGGAAGTTCAAGGCAGTGGGAAGAAGCCCATGAAACTCCTAACTTCTGTAACATGTTAATGCCTGTATGCCCATTTGTTAAAATTGATCTGTCTACTTTCCTAAGGGGACCATTTAACATCACTCCGACACATGACCACAGTCAGCCACTCTTATTCCAGACAGAACCTCCAAGTGAACCTAGTCACAAAGAGAGAGCAGGTCTACCAATGTATGACCTCTTTGAAATACTGCACTAACTAGCATTTATATCTTAGATTCCCTAGCCCACCTAGAAAACTTCTCAGTGGATACTGTGTGGAAGGGGACATATGAGTATATGGGTATGTGGATCCAGGTAAATCAGAAGGCATGTCCTACAGAAGATGACTCAGTGCCATCTTCTCTGCGTAAGACAACCCAATGGGTCTATGGGATTTGAGTATTTATGGTGTAACGTGAAAAGGCAGATGAATGATAGCTGACATGCCAACAAAATCAATTCAATAGAATCACTGAAAGTTGAGTTGTTCTTTTCTCACATGTGCTCCAATGAAAAATTGTTAAAATATTTACAAGGAGAAATTTGAATACCACTGATGGTTTGTATACAGAGATATTTTGGTGTATGTACAGTATTTCATAGACTGATGTTAATAAAAATAACATTTACTGCTGATTTCTATTAAGAAACTACTATGTGAAATATGCTAAATCCCTTTTTATAAATTATTTTATTTAATGTTTGCAACAGACATATGAAGGAGGTCCTAGAATTATGTCCATTTTACAGGTAAAGATACAGACAGAAAAAGTTTAAGGAATTTACCCAAGATCATACAAGCAGTAAATATGGTGTTTGAACCTAGTGTGATTTCAGAGTCCACAGTGTTAACATCTCATTATAGACTTTTTTTTTTGACATTTTATGATTCCTATGTAGAGGTCACACTGCATCATAGGTCATTTTGAGACTATAAAGCTTGCTCTATGAAAATTATTTGACTCTGATAGCTTATGACCAAGAAGATATGCCTCTATATAAATGTCAATACAGCAGTATTTGTAATAACCACCCTCTCCCAAAATTGGAAGTGGTTTATATTGTCCTCATTAGAGTAATGGTTATGTATGTGTGTGTGTGTGTGTGTGTGTGTGTGTGTGTGTGTAGTACATCCATAGGATAGGCTCTTTTGCAGCCATGAAAAGACCTATTTAAAAAATAAATGAATAGAATATACTTGAAATATATAAGTGAAAATAAATGAAAATAACTAAAATATTAAACTAGCATAAAAACTACATGTATATGTATATATGTATACGTTATACATATACCTATATGTAGTTTGGCAAATGCACACACACACATACACACACACACACTAACACATGCACACACAGAGGTTCCATCCATATCTGAAAGTAGAGTGTTTTTATGAAATTTTGAGATACACCACTTTGTTTTTATGAAAGACCAACAGTAGTACAGTAATGTAAAAGTAAAAAAAAATCAGATTTCTTTTGGTTAGCGAAAACAGGTACTAATGTAGGTGTTTCATTATATATATATATATATATATATATATATATATATATATATGTAATCTATCTATCTATAAAGAGACAGAAACAGAGAAATATATATGCCTAGATGGTATTTAGGGGTTAGACATGTTTGGGAGGAGGGTATGGAATACTTTTATTTATTTTACTGTTTTGTACAATAAACTTATACTGATCCAATCAGGAAAGGGCATTTTATTTGTAAGTATATGTATCTCTATCTTTGACATAATTAAATTTTCATTGAAAAATGTTTTATAGATATAAGAGAATCATGCATTTTTACAAATTGTATTTCTATTTCAATGCTACTGCTATTCCATTTTATGTTTATGTTAGGAGGAAGATTCAAAGAAAACTCTATATTGAAATGCTGTGATAAGCACTTCTAGCCGTGTCTTTATCTTGACCCATTTCTAAATGCTTTTAACAGAAAATAATGATATACTTTTACAGACATTGTCTCTGTTCAAGCTCCTGAAGCAAAATGGTCACCATTTAGTCTATATTTGCAGGAGGATACACTAATATAAAAGATTATTAGAGATTGCTAACTGTTCTGTACTAAATAATCTGCTGCATTGCAATGTTACACAGTTTGCTTCAATTTTGCATGGAGTCA
This sequence comes from Hipposideros armiger, assembly GCF_001890085.2. Classification (NCBI taxonomy): domain Eukaryota; kingdom Metazoa; phylum Chordata; class Mammalia; order Chiroptera; family Hipposideridae; genus Hipposideros; species Hipposideros armiger. Next base: position 528,753 of record NW_017732253.1, on the reverse strand, counting down.
TTCTTTCTTCATGTATATTGTATCCTTAAAACTGTCTTTTCTTTAAATAACACAATGAAGAAATCAAATAATTAAAGCTGCAGACAAGAAGAATTAAAAACTTTAAGCAGAAAAGGAGGAAAAAGTGAAAGGAAAGAAATTAACATTTTTAGAGAAAATACTTGAAACCTTTAATGCATCTGCTATTTAAAGAGAAAACCCACTTGAATGAGACCCAAAGGCATGGGGCAATGGCCATTCCTTGTTAGACAGAAAACTAGTGATTTTTGTTGATTGTCTCCTTTGAGTAAGGACTCCAGTATTATTGATTAGATTGCAGAGTTTCAAGTACATTTTAAATGATAGACCCACCAAGCATCAATCTGGATGCTTGAACTCATTGGAAACATGTCCTCTGGTTACCGTAGAAGCAAAAGCTGCATTTGGGGAATCCTTTTGGCAGACTGGCACCTTTTACAGGGATGGTTAATGGTATTCCATTTTCCTACCCAAACCCAGTTTTCTCCATTTTTTAAAGACTAGGAAATTATTTTGAATGGATTTTAAATGTCTCAGAGAACAGAGCACTTTTCCATAATCCAATCAAGAACCCAGACCCTCATACTTTGCTCAGAAATTGAGTTTTATGATTAGGGGAAGATACAAAGTCATAAAGATTCTTATTGGTTGAAGAGGAATACCTTGATATTCCTCTTAACTTGATACTTTTTCAACCTGAGGAATTGGAAAACTTTGGTAAAAGGTATAAAAAATTCCTAAAATCTCAAGATCTCTAATAAATGGCACTAGGAAGTATACCAAATATTAGAATCATGCAAAATTTTCATTCTATTTAAACCCAACCCCTAACCTATCTTTTAAAATTTGTCTCTAACTCTATTTTTTTCCATGAAATTGCCTTGACCACTCCAGCAACATCTTCTTCATCCCTTCCCCTTCTCTCTCTTAGTGTCAGCACTTAGCATGGATAATTAGACAAATCAACTAACAATGTAACAATTCAAGGGTTCACCAGACAGCTTAAAGCTTTGTGAAATTGTGAATTCTATATTAGTCATTGATCATAGCACCTAGCCCAGTGTTCAAAAACTAAAATTCAACTGAATAAATTTTAAAGATCTTATTGGTTTTATTCAGCCATTTATGAACTGGATAGCATCCAATCTAGCAGATAGAAAGGAGCTCCAAGTAGCTCTCCAGAAGGAAAGACTTTTATAGACAGGTGAGAGAAGGAACAAGGATGTTACACTGGACAAAAAAGCAGATTGGTTGTTCAAAGTTTACTTTCCCTATAGGGGATGGAAGGGGGTTATCAGGCAGATGACCTAACTAATTCTGATCAGGAAATTCTTGATTGGCTATCTAAAATTTATTTTCTAACAGGGCCAAAACTGTAATTAATTGAAGCCTCAGTTTGTTGATGTGGGACTTAGCATGAATGACTCCATTTTGGGTCTGTTGTCTTGTCTTTAACACCAGTATTGACTGACTAAATTGTTGGCTGACTGACTGGCTGATGGAGAATGGATGAGTGGATATATGGATGTATGGATGGATGGATGGAGGGATGGATGGATGATGAAGCAATATTGGTAGTTAGGGCAGTAGATTTGTAGAATGCTGTCAGAGTTAAGAGCTGATTCATTCATAATACATATTTATTGGCCCACTTCACTTATTTAAATTACATGCCTGGTCCCTCGAGAGTTTTAGGCTGCAAAACATTTTCTAATTTTGGGAGCGTGTGAGACCCAAAGGATGTTAATTCAGCCTAAGGAAAAAAATCTAATATACACAGTCTTTATTCATGAAGAATATTCTTTGTGGTATTATTAACAACAATAAAAAATTGGAAACAATTTAAATGTCTTAAAATAAAGTTTAGTAAATTATGAGACATCAACCCAATCAAGTATGGTCATTAAAATGATAATTACAAAGACCATGGAGACACATTTATAGTACATGATATGTGAAAACTGCAGAATATAAAAGTGTGTATGTGCTATTTATTGTATGACTTAATAAAGACATGGTAGTTTTCAGACCAATACTAGGAGAGCATGTGTAAAAATTAACATAGCTATATTTCATCAATGGAAATATTATTCTATTTCTCCTTTCTTTTTCAATCTGTTCTAAATATTTTTCCTTTACTTATTATTATTTATGAAGATCAGGGTGTTGAAAGAAAACATTTGGTGAATAGACAAACTGGTAGGAAACTTGGAACAAGGGACATATGGGAAGAAAATGGGAATAATGTGAGGTGAAGAAATCAAATTTGCCATAAAGGGGAGAAAGAGATTCAGTTAATACTGCCTCACCATGACGAATTTTACTTGTGGCATTTGCCACCTATCCATTTACTTTTGCATGAATCTTTTTCTGTAGTTCTCCAAGTTCTACTGATAATTATGGGTGTCGGGTGCATTTGTGGTAGAAGAACACAATTTTAAAAATAGATTTATTGAGGTATAATTGATATAAGAAGAAGGCCCGATTTTAAAAAATGCACCTTTGGCTCTCAAGTAAGAACCACTCTGATAATGATAACTGAACCAGTTATAAAATAACCATGTCTCTGGGAACCTTAAAATGATCCTTCATAAGCATGTCCATTATAATGAATTCCAACAACACTTCACAATTGCTTTTCATGAAGCTAGTGGCATTTAATCATAATGAGTAAATTGCAATTAATCACATCAGCAGTTTCTCGGACTTGGATAATCAGCAAGTGAAAAAAACCCTCTGAATTCGGTCAGGAAAGGAGAAAAGCATTTTAGACACAATGAATCATACGTCTGCTTCCTTCCTAGAAACTTCTGGGGTGCTCTTTGGGATGTACACCTGGGGACAGAGCTGAGAAATGATTGGACTTTAAGGTGGGGCGGGGGATGAGGGGAGAGGTGAGAGGCAACTGCTACTTGGCGACAGACCCAGGAAGCCCTGAAGGAAAGCCCTTAGCTTTGAATTCTCCAGTCTCTCTCCCTCAACTAGCAACACAAGAACTTTCCACAATGACTGACGGACGGGTACATGTACAAGGGACACGACAGAAGTATATATTTTAGGGGGCTTATCATTGTAGAGACTCTGTTATAACTCTGAGATGGTGGAATTTGCACAAACACAGGATTCAGAAAACCTGAGTTCCAGTCCAGGTCCTATCCGTCACTGGCTGTGTGGAACTGCAGAAATCATGTCAAGCACCCGCTTTCCATACCTGTCAAGTGATGGTGGTGGCTGTGACACTGTTAAAATAGTGATGACGTCCCCAATAAAAATCTTTAAAAAAAATAATAACAATGATGATGTCTCCACTTATTTGGCATGTCGTGGTGAAGAGTAAATATGTAATCACCTGAAGGTACTTTGAAATGTCTGTATAAATGCTGTATCAGTGCTCTGTCAATAACAGTCCTAAAGAGGGCCGGCCAAGTGGTTCCATTGGTTAAGAGCTCGCTCGGGAGTGTGAGCTCTGAACAACAGCAGTTCAGTTCCTGGCCCGAGCTAAGCTGTCACCGAGCTGCCAACAGGTGGCAGGATGGCTCAGCTGAAAAAAAAAAGAAATAGTCCTAATGATCACTCTGGGTCATTATTTATCCAACATGACATGTTTTACTTTCTTCCTTCTATATAGATTCACCAATTTCCTCTTCTCTTTTGACCCAGATGTTTTCAGGGAATTTTACTTTGAATTTATAGAAGGAAAAAGGCCTGTTCCTGCCTGGACTCCATTTGGCAGAGTTTATCATTAAACATACAGAGGGCATGACTAACACAGGAGAAATTGCAGCATACTAGGCTCACTATAAGTAAAAGGGCTGTTGGATAATAGAATATTGATTAGGTAATTTGCTTCAGAATCATTAGCTTCCACACATAACTGGACCATTTCTGGAATCTCACATCTTTCAAATCATGAGACTCTGTCAGCTCAGCCCAGAGTGCCCACATATACACAGTTGGGTAGAAAATGTGTTTTTCAAATCGTATTAAATGTAAAATCAATTCCCTGTGGATCCCATTCTTTCATCTAGTCAATGGTATGGCTTTGAACATTTCACTGACATAAAGGTGGTCAGCTCTAAGTTTTAACTTTTCCTTTCTACCCAGAATCTAACATTGAGTTCCCTTGAGCCTAGAAGTCTTCACTTCAACCACCCCTTAAGACTTTTTTTTCTAATAAAGCTTAGCCCAGTTTTATAGAATGTCACTAAGTTTTGCATTGCTAGCATTTTCTACAAAATTCTTTTCATTTTTTCATTTCACTGACAAAATGTCAACATGCAAATAGTCTATGAATTTGCCAAGTTGTCTCTGTATGGACATATACAGAAAAAAATAAATGTATGGCAAAGACTAGAATAAGAAATGATAAATGATACCGAATAGAATGTATTGCCAGTTCTTTTTGCACAGGATTCTATCTGTGCTCACTTTTCACAGTTCAATATGCTATGCTACCAGATCTTAAAACAACGCTCTAATTATTTTAAAACTAAATAAACAGCAGTATAGCAGTACTAGAGAAAGATGTCTTTCTCACCCAACTCTAACTATGATGCACAGTATTTTCATAGAACTTGGTCTTATCTTCACTCACAGAAGGCAATATTTAGCATTTAAACAGGGAATTTTTATTATAACTTTATTTAGCATGTCTACAAAATAGGCTTTTACTGTTCATATTTAGAGAAAATTGAAGAGAGAAGCTGCCTCAGGGTCTCCAGTGATTTAGTGGGCTCTTAGTTTTTTATGTTCTTGATATTCTTGATATTATGGGGGATATTCTTGATATTCCGAGGCTATTCATAGGAATTCAAAGGGTACTACTTGCCAGAGTTGAAATGAGAGTCTGTTTTTTTCTTTATGCGGTATCTGGTTTTGCGCTGTCACAGGGAACTTGTAAACACAGAGCCAGGGAAATCTTACACTTTTTGAAAATTAGAAAGCCCTGAAAAGCTTCCTGTTGAATTACATTCTACTGCCTTTAGAAAAATAAAATTTATCAATGAATTTTTTTTAACCTTTTGAAAACAGAACTTTGCTGCTGTTTATAAATAATAGGAAAGAACAGAAGCAGCTCATTGGCATAAGTTTAAACTGAACTCCTCTTCCAGGCAAAGTATTGTAGTGAAGTTCAGCGCTGGCACACCTACTGATAAATACCTTTGCCATGCATCTAAGGGTTAAGGGCAACAAAAGATGTTCTTCTTTCAGATTACTAAAATCAGAAGTGAGGGTGGAGAAGGTCGGTAGGAAGGTGCTGGAACAATAGCTACACAGTGGTTGTATAATGATTATGTCCTGAATACACCATGAAAAGAATGAAATTATGTCACCCACATTGAGTGATGTGTGGTCTAGATATACAGTTTCTGGAAATGGTGGAATGCAGTATATGCAAAAAACATACCCATACAAAGTATCTGTGAAATAATTTTGTCGTAATTTATTTTGCTTCAGATAAACAAATAAAAGTTATACTGAATATGTTTTGAATTACCATGTATCATTTGGCATCCATGAATTAGAGCTGCCTAAACTCAAAAGTCCATTTAACTTGATCTTCCTAAGGGGAGATCAAATTGTTGAATCAGTAGTTATTCAACCCCTGATTCTCTGAGAGGTTTAAGAATAAAGGAGCCAATAAGATGCTTTAGAGAAAAGAGTCAGAGGCACTACAAAAAGAGCAAATTTTGACTCTTGCCATTGACTTAGGATTTATTCTTTTTAGTGGGAGAAACTCCAAGACCTGAGCCTTATTGCTTCGATTTTTCCCACCCTTTCTTTACCTGCTTTTCCCTGAATTAGAGTCTGAGGTGGGGAGGGGTAACATCACATCCATCCAGAAGGGGTAGAAAATAAAAGGTAACAGAAAGCTGGTGTCATTTCCTTCATATATACCTGAAGGAACTTACCTGCAACCTTTGCACTTTGCTTCAAACTGGAAAGCTTTTTGGGAAACAGTGTGTCTTTGTAGGACTTAAATATTTACAGAAGAGGGTCCACTATGCCAATCTGTTGGGCTGTCAGACCAGTCATGACATATTTTGTCTAAGTTTTTCAAAGGTCATTTATTTATATAAAGAACAAAGATCAATCAATGATATATTTCCCATTTTGTTCAATAACCTTTTGCCATCTTTCAGTGAGCTTCATAATTCCTCATTCATGGAAGGATCTGTCTTTATTTGCGAAAAACTGAACAAGGTGCTGATTTACAGCCTCATCTGAATTGAATGTTATACCATGCAAGGAGTTTTGAAGAAAGCAAAACAAGTGGAAGTCTGACGACGCAAGGTCAGGCGAGTATGGTGGGTATGGCAACACATCCCATCGAAGCTCCAATAATTTTTGACGAGTGATCAAACTTGTATGTGATCTAGCATTGTTGTGATGGAACACAACTCCTTTACAATTAACAAGCTCTGGATGTTTCTGGATGATGGATTCATTCAAACTGTTCAGTTGCCAACATTACACATTCGAATTTATTGTTTGGTTTCTTGATAAGAGCTTGAAAAACACACCTTTAAAATCCCACTACACTGAGAGCATAACCTTCCTCTGATGAATGTCTGCTTTCGATGTTGTTTGAAGCGAATCATCACATCAGGACCAAGACTGCACACCACATTGTTGTAAACAATCTACTTCTCATCACCAGTTATTAGTCGCTTCAAAAAAGGATTGTTTTCCTCACGTTTAATGAGCATATTGCAGATGTTTATATGCGCCATCAAATGAACTTCTTTGAGTTCATGTGGAACCCAAATATTGACCTTGCTTATGTATCCCAGCTTCTTCAGGTGGTCCTGAACACTTGAATGATGGCTGTTCAATGTTTCTGCAATCTCTCGTGTCATGTAATGTGGGTTTGACTTCATCAATCCCTTTATTTTGTCGTCATCAACCTCGGTGGGCCTCCCTGACCAGGAGCGTCATTGAGATTAAAATCACCAGCATGGAATTTCATGAACCGTCGTTGGCACTGATGTTCTTGTAGAGCATTGTCACTGTAAACTTTATGCAACTTTTCACAAGCTTGACGTGCGTTCTTCCCTTTATGGAAGTAAAACAGTAAAACATGGCAAAAATGCAGTTTGGTCTTCCATCTTCAACTTGTTGTAAAATCTCCAAAACTCAACCAAATTGCTCTATTTTATTTTAAATGAAGCTAGAGCTGTCAGCTGTTAAATGACACAGTAATGACATAAATGCGAATGACTCTAGTACTTCCAAAAATGAACTAGTGCCATCTATTGCAAACATGAACCATGATTTTTCCAACAACCCAATAAGTCAACTCCAAACAGGTCAAATACAGAGATAAAGCTTCCAGAAATCTGCAGGATGTTAGTTACCTGTTAGTGTCCCATTATATAAATACTATGCAATAAAAGTAATATCAATCCCTGAATTAACTCTTGTCCTGGGCTCATATATGTCATGAACCATATTTTTAAATGGTGATGATTAAACATCTAAGGAATCTGAAATGTTAAGTCAAGTTCCCATTCTCCTGATTGAATTTATTTTATTAACCCAGATATGCAGATTAGATTAATGTTAATCCTAGGTTCATTGGGTACCGTCATCTTTGGTCAATGCAATCCTTCCCTTGATATATTATGCATCCATTTATTAACTTATTTTTCCATGATAGGATTACTGTCTTCCAAATTAATTTTCTATTGGTCTCAATTTTCTTCTCTTTTAAAGAAGTTAGATTCTATGATATCTAAGGTCTCTTTTAGCTCTGATGCTCTGTAAATGAGAGTAAGGCCTGCAATGTGTTTAGATCAGTGCCTGGCATATAACTAGTCCTTAATAAATAGTAGTAATAACTACCATTTATTATTATTATTATCATTAAATTTCACAAAGTTTCACTGTTGATTCTGTACTTGATATACTAGAAAACTGGCTAGACTCCCCATAAATTTGGTGACTCTTCTACTGGGCAGTAAAATTTCTAGAAGTATTTTTCTCCCCTGGTCAGCTCCAAACTGTCCATTACCCATTTATCATTGACTCACACACTCTCAGGTTAGAAAAGACCTTAAAGGTCAATTTCTAGCAAAGGATGTAGCAGAGGAAGAAATGAGGCCAACTCTTCCCAGAGTAATTCCCATTTGCAGAGTTTCAAGATGAATCCTCTGGAGTTCTTGTTTACACCTACTTCTACTAAACTGCCTGAATTTCTGTTCAGTACAATTCCCTGAAATTTTCTTTTAGAATTATGAGGGACCTTGGCAGAGAGGCCAAACACAAGTGAGGCTTCATTATCAAGTAATGCTGAGTATAAGGCAGAGTAGAACTTAAAATTGCCTGTTTTCCTGCCATATGGCACATTCCAGAGGGAGAGTCCAGGGTCAAATGCTGCAGTGCTACTCATAGCATAGAAAAAGGAAGTATTTGTGCAAGGCTTAGATCACGTATTCCAATGTTAGTAGTGGCTGTGTCCTAACCATCACTACTCTATCGGTTCCTTGTCCCTTTGGCTACTGAGGCCTTGATAATAGGGCTGATTCCAATAACCAACAGAATTTAAGGTCATGAAAGATTTTTTTTTGCTGCAGCTATTGATTTTTATCTGGCGGCTTTATTCTGGCCAACTGGCTCTAATCAAGGAAGCTAACGAGTTCATCAAGGTAGATCCCAAAGCAGGATACAGAATGTGCCTGTGCATCAATGGGAGAGGGGCTTCTTTGGCATTATTTAGGTTTAAGAATTATACTCTTTGAGAATGCATACATATTCATGTGGAAGATAACTGAGAAAGCAATGGACAATAAGATGAATGAATCTACATTCATATGTTTGATTTGACAGATGAATGGGGGTTTCCAAATCTGTTTTTACTTTTTTAAACAGAACTAAATTTTTCCCTTGTAAATACATATGCATCCAAGTGGAAGAATATACCCTTTGAGTAAGCTAAATGCTGGCCCAAGGATTGGTTTACAAAGCAGAAAAGTGGTTTGCCCATTCATTTCCTACCTCACTTTCCAATTCTCTCTCATGTTCAGTGCAGTGAATGCTGTGTGTGTGTGCCAAGCAGGGCATGCCCACAGAAGGCAAGAGTGTTAGTGGAAAGAAAAAGAGAAAGACACCATGGAGAAAAAATATCAATGAGCAATTTTGCCACTCTTAGGAAACAGCCTCCAGGCCTCAGGAGACCTGGAGCAGTGATTCCTCTTCACTTTGTTCAGAAGATGGAGCCCAAAGGCGATATGGCTTTCAAAGAGAAGCATTTTGTGCTGCCTTTGCCGTCCTAAACAATAATGACCCCAGAGTCCCAGAGAAATCCACAGGCTATACTTCATACTTGACTCATGAAGTACCTTGTGTAGTCCTCACAGTGGCTGCAGGCTCTCACATTGGACAGCAAATGCCCACCATTCGGAAGGAAAGAAAGAATAAGGGGCTGATGTATACTGAGACTTGGATCCTGCTTGAGCTCTTCTCATCCCATGAGAAACCCATCAGCTTCTAGAGGAGTAATCCAATGTCCCAGTGAATAAGATGCAGGTGGTCTGAGTGGCAATTAACTGTGATCAAAAAGACTAAACTTTCTGGATTCCAGGTTGGGGAGGGAGGAAAAGGTGTGTACAAAGGCACTGGCCAGTAGTGAGACTGTGCCAAAACTCTTAGTCCAAGCAATAGTGCTTCTGCCTCCCCACCTATAAATAACAACAACAACAATAATTATAAACCACATTTACTCTAGAGTTATTCAGCCTGAATTCCACTAATCCTTTGTTTCTCTCCTCTCCCCTCCTCCTCTTTCTCCAGTATCCAGTACATTTCCTGGCACCTTCTAGGGTCTCAAAAAGGATGTGTCAAACCAGTCAGATAAATGGTTACAATATGTACCATGCTGCAAATGATTTAGTTCTTTTGATCTTTCACTTCTTCATCAGTAATTTGGAGATAATGTTATTTGGTGGGTGTGTTTCCAAGATTAAATGATATTGCATACTTTATATGATGTGTAAAATGTCACAAAATGATGATTTTATCAGTTATAAGTTTAACTTTATGAATTTTATGACCTTTCAATTTATGAATATTGAGTTTGCAGCTATGGCTCAGAGGAGAGGATGGGGGGAGTGAAGCCCTAGGCAGATAAAAGAATCTTGACCCAAAGCTATGGGTATGTGGGTTAATTAAATAAATTTAACCAATGCTTAGGAAGAAAGGTAATGGGGGGTTGAAAAAGGAGAAAGGGAAAAGTGGGAGGAGTTAGGGATATAGTGAATACTTTTAAGGTCAACTGAATTATTTCATAAAGGGTAAATTTTCTTTTCACGAGAAATCATCCTGGGCCAGAAATGGCGGGGAGGTTGTTCAGCAGAAGCTGTTATAGTTAAACCGAGCTCACTGCAGTCGGAGTGCAAGATACAGTAATGAAGGCGGTGGAGCCACATATTTCATCTGAATTTCCTCTGTGGTCCTTTTTATATTAAAGTGTCTCACTGTTTCAGGGCCATGCTTGGAAAAGTTAGATAACTTTTTCATTGGTGGAGAAAAAGAAGCCTCATCAGACTCAATGGAACCGATGAATGAAGTTATTCCCTTGGCCCAATATCTCCATCCACTTTCATACCAAATATTCATAGAAACGTCTATCCTCAATTCCGCTACTGGAATTTTACTCTCCCGTGGTGTTGCTTAGAATCGGATGCACAGATTTGGAAAAGTCAGCAGGCAACAGACCTGGCTTTGGAGCCACTGTGGTTGGCTTTTGCAAGAGCGGGTGCTCCTTAGGTCGTGTGGTAGCTTCTCCCGGGAGTAGAATGTGTAAAACAAACAGTTGCTGAAAAGCATGAAGAATTAACGAAGTGGAAATCTCGGGTTATTTGTTCCGCAATTGACACGCAAGTGACTTCCTTAAATAGTTATTTAAGGAGGTTCAGAGAGAGGATGAATGAATCTTCCTGGAGCTTGACTCGCACCAGCGTGTAAATCCCTTTAGTTTTTTGACAAGTGGCGGTAAATTAACACAAATTCAGGAGGGAGGAGAAAGAAGGGGGTAAAATCACGACGTCCACGCCGTAGCTCTCCTCCTAGCCCTTTGGAAAGTCTTGCTTTTGCTGCCTGGGACCCCAGAGGTTACAGCGAGGAGAATCCGGCGGCGCTAGGACCTGGTTGGCGTCTGGCTGCAGCCGCCGTCGGGCGGGCGGGAGGAGGAGGGAAAGGAGGAGGGGGATGTGGGAAAGGAGGGCTGTTAAGAGGGGCGGAGGGAGTAATTTATGCAGAGCAGGCGCTGCTGCCTTTGCTGCTCACTCTCCCCGCGCGCAGTTTGGAGCCAGAGGGAGCTCAGGGAGCAAGCTAGCGAGCACTAGGAGCCCGGGCCAGCAGAGGGGGCGCCCGTCCGCTGCCTGCACCGCCGCCTCCACCGCGCTCGGGGGCCCCGGGAGGAGCGAGGGCGAGTCGGAGAGTCTGGGAGCCAAGCCCGGCAAGACCCAACTGCGGGAGGGCGCCTGCCCCGCTCAGCCGCCTCCTGAGCGCGAGCCGGGGAGCGCCCGCCGACCGCCCCGCGGGCCGGAGAGCAGGGAGCATAGGTCCCCGCAGCTCCAGGGATGGTGTAGGAGACGGCGCGAGGCTCGCTGCTCTGCTCCCTGCCGGGGCTCGCCGCCTCCTCCCGATCTCCCAGTGCTGCAAAACCGCGGCGGCCGGGGGCTGCGCGCCGGGCGGCCCAGGCCGAAGAAGTTAGTTGTGCGCGCGCCGCTGAGTGCGCGGAGCGAGCGAGCGAGGGAGGCAGCGAAGCGCGGGGGCCATGGGCTGGGGGATCCACTGCTGCTGCCCGGGACGGCTGGACCTGCTGTGCGTGCTGGCGCTGCTCGGGGCATGCCTGCTCCCCGTGTGCCGGACGCGCGTCTACACCAACCACTGGGCAGTCAAAATCGCCGGCGGCTTCCCGGAGGCCAACCGCATTGCTAGCAAGTACGGCTTCATCAACATAGGACAGGTAACGACTGGCTGGCCCGGCCCTCGGTCCTGAAGCTGCCCGGGGAGGTGGGGGGGTTCCCCCACGACATCGCGCTTCTTGTCCCCTCCTCGTCAACTCCCCCTTCCCCCTCTTCCAGATGTGTTCTTGCAGCTGTTGCTCTAACTCTTGAGCGATGCTCTCTCTCCCTCTCCCTGTCTTTCTCTCTTACACACATACACTTCAACTCCCCAAAGTTGCTGGGGTTTGCGTTTTGTTGACTTGGTTTTTGCAAATCACGAGGGACAGGTAGGGTCTCCGGGAAAATCGTGAGTGTGCATACCCCCACGGTGGTTTCAGACCCGATCGGACCTTTTGACATTGGAAATCGGGGAACACTACTAGCTTGAGCTCTTTTGGGGAGGTAGGGGGATAAGCACGCCCCTGATGCCGGCTATGTTTGGTTTCTGAGAGCAGGAGTAAGAGATAGGCAGGGAACGGAAAGCTTTTCCTGCTCAGACCTGAATTTAGCCCCGAAAGAAGTTTCCTCCTCTTAGGCGACAGAGCCACTGGGGCGCTGGAGGCGCAGGAGGCGCGGGGACTGGAGCTGGAAGGAAGGAGGGAGGCGGAGAGATGGAAGAGGGGGCCGGACTCCGCGTGAGCGCAGATTTTGGGGGAGACCTCCCGGCTTCTTGGCCTCTCGCGCGGGATACGCGTGTGGGCTCCTGGAGAGAGGGTCGGAAGGGAAGATGGGCAACGTCCGAGAACCGCTCTCGGAGTTCTCCTCTGGGAAAACAGCGAGTCTTCCTGTAGGAGGGACGTGCGGAGCCAGGGGCGAGAGTGTTGGGTAGGCAACAGGGCGAAGGGTTTTTGTGGGGTACCTCTCCAGGGTTTTGGGCAGAGCTGCCCTGTTGGGGGACAATGAATTGAGTGGTGTTATGGGGATGATTGTTAGCGCAACAGATTTGGAGGTACCTCCGGGCTAAATGGTCTTGGCTTCCTTGCTCTCCTTCCTGCAAGAAATGGGACCCAGAAAGTGCCCCCCACCCCGTACTCACCCCCTTCCACTCGCTTCTCCGGACCTGGTTGGAAGAGGAGACCCTGGCCAGACCTGAGGAGACTCTCCTGGGGGTGGGAGGCGAAGGTGGTGGGGACACCCTCGCAGCAGACGCGTTTCTGGGACTTGTGGGGATGCACGCGCCCTGTGTGCCCTGCCAGGATGAAGCGAGAGGAGGGGGCCAGCTGGTGCCGCTGAAGCAAGAAAGCACAGACGGTTTCCGATGCCAATGCGCTCCACGTCTAGGAAAGCGAGCCCTGGATCTGGGGACCTGGCACCCTCAGAGGAGGCAGCAGCTGCTGCTGCTGCTGCCCTTGGCATCTAGAAAGAGCTAGGGAGAGGCTTGTGTGTGTGTGTGTGGAGGGGGGGAGGGTGCGGGGGGGGGGTTTGGAGGAGCCGGGAGCACGAGGTCTTCCACTTTGCAGGTACAGAGGGAGGACATGCTCCGTAGAAGCCAGTTCTGTGGAGGATTGAGACCAGGGCTAGGGGCATAGTCAGTATCCACCCCACAACTCACTCAAACACACACCTGGAAGGAAGTCAGGGAAGCTAGCCAGATTTTGTTGCCCGAGTGCCTGTCATCTTCAGGAGAGTTCCATTCAAATGGCTCATTAGGATTCTGCTGGCTTCTTTTTTCACTGGAAGAAAACTCTGAGCCTGTTCAAGCCTTTTTCCATGAGCTTAAAGTTGGGTGCTGCGTGTGCCTGGGGATGTAACTGGGAAGGGTAACAATGAAAGCAGGCGTGTTAATCTTTCCAGAGAGACATCTCAGGTTCAGCTAACATTGAGCATCTCCCATATACCAGGCATAGTTGGAAGGATAAGTTCTTGAACATACACTGCTTTCATAATCCACAAAATGACTATTTTTAATGGATAGCACTTCATATACAGCAAAGAAGAAACACTGAAGAAATTGACCCGCAGAGAGTCACCAGGCTAGACAGTGGCAAAGCCATGATTCAGACCTAGGTCTCCCTGGTCCAGGCTTACTCCTGAATTTAAGACAACCTGTCCATCCCATGGGGGGAAGGAAGAAGAAAGCAAAATTCGCATTTCCCTGAATTCTGATTTAGTGGCTCAGTAGACTGGAAGCAAACATCCAGTCTTAATTCTCAGATACTTAATTCAAACACACCTTTACTTCTTGAATCTAAGAAGCTTCATGAGTTGCAAGGACCAAAAGACCTGTATCTAAATGAACTCTTTAACTAGAAATGGATACTGCAGAATCTGGCAGAGTGGGAGAGGAGATTTTGTTACCAAACCCCTTTTGAATAAGCAAATATTATAGTGTCCTGCAACCTCGCCTGACTCTTTTACAAAGGGCCTTCTAATGGAGATCCATGGCTTTTCATGTAAGAAGTAATACTAAGAAAGTTTACATACAAATAATACCAAACACTATTTATGGTGGTTTTTACAAGGCCAATGAGGAAATTTAGTGCTTACAGAGGTTACAGAGGACCCCTTGAACGGATGCCATAAGCAGTGTAAAAAGATCAGCTATTCTTACAGTGGAGAGCATTTCCTCTGTAGATCAAAGGAGAGTAATCCTATGCTAAGTCTTTGGGGTGGTAAATTGAGTCCACACCTGCAATATCATTGCACTGTAAGGGCCACATGTATTTCTTATCCATTCTTAACTGCTCTGACCTTTTAACACTTTACACATCCTTTTGTTATTCTTTCTTTCCATCAATAAACCAGCTGTGGTTCATTTGAGGCCAGTAACTAATTTGCAGACATCCCTGGAATGTTCTCCTGTTTTTACCCATTTGGGTTTGGGGTCCTACCTCATGTGTCACAAGTTGAGATTGAGACCTGTTATTGTTTCTGAAGTCACTTAAAATCCTGGCAGTATTTTTGATATCTTCAGTTTAATATTTTAGGTGGATACTGTAGTGAATTTTTATCCCAGTAAAGGTACAGTTTTGACTATCTACTCAGAATTTCAGTGTAACGTTTTGTATAGCACCTTCGCAGTTGAAAGCCACCAGAGGTAAAGTTTCTGAGCTGGAGATTTCTCCCCAAACACACACACACACACACACACACACACACACACACACACACACAAAGGCATGCTTCTTGCATTCATGATAGATAGGATGTGCAGAGGAGTGACACCAGAGCAAGTGGGCAAACAAATGGGGGAGAAAAAAGGACATGCTTTATTACTTCCTGGAAGGAACAACAAGGGTTTTCTTCATGCCTTTGGTTATACATTATGGTTTGATTAGGTTTTCACATAATGTTTATGTCTTGTGAATGGGTATGCCTTGAAATTCTGAAATGCCATAATTATTATTAGTAGCTGTCATGTTGGCATATAACATATTTTGTTTGGTATTGATGTCAGCTGTCGAATGGCCTGCCTTTTTTCTCCTACAAGCCCTGACTCTAAGCCCTCTTAGTATCTCTTATGACTAGCACCTGCTGGGTTGACTGAGGGTGGATGTGCCTGCCTGTTGGCCTTCAGGGAATGAAAGAGGCCTTCTCCTCTCTCATTAATACTGTATTCTGACCCTTTTAAGCTAATAGTATGGTGTAGTGGTTAGAGAATGACATAAAGGAATAAGGCCTGGCATAATGTTAATTGTGAACCTTTGGATTAAATCTACAAACCAGGAGGAATTAATTTCTGGTTATTTGAACCCAGCAAGAAGATCCCCTGTTGTTTGCAATGTACAGTAGCTATATTTATCCTTCTGTGAATTGCTTCTACTCCTTGATTCCAAGCTGAGATTACCAGTAGCAGAACCCCTCCCCAAACCACGGGACTTATCTTGAGCAAGATTCCAGAAGGATAAAGCCAGATGCAGACAATAGAGGGGAAATATTTTACCTGCAGTTCCCATTGAAAGCACAGACTTGGAAACTCTGGAGATGCCACTTACAAGGTCTTTGAAAGCAGGAAAGGGACTGAACTTAATGGAGCCCTGTTCTTTCATCTGCAAAATGATAAATCTCTGGATAGTAAAGTCAGTTGACTATGCTCAGCACACAGCTAGGCTTGCAGTGAAAGGTTTCTTGAATCTGAATCTGAAATAAGTGAGACTCAAACTTTAGGGAGAAAGCAAGCCATTTTTAAATGGGAGATGCAAAATGTGAAGATTAGGAAAATAATCTTTTTCACATTCTTTTTATTAGTTTCAGGTGTACAAAACAACATAATGACTAGACATTTACACCCTCACAAAGTGATAACCCCAACAGGTCTGCTACCCATCTGACAATGTACATAGCTATTATAATGCCATTGACTATATTCCCTATGCTGTACTTTACATCCTGTGACAAGATATACAGACGGTGCCAAAAAAATGTATACACATTTTAAGAAAGGAAAAAACTGTATTAAAATTGTAATACTCAATGTATACTGATAACAAAAGATGAATAAAAGTCACGTTTGACTTCTGTCATTGCAAGAGGTGCTCAAAGTGCTTACCATCAGCGTAATTTTAACACAGTTTTTTCCTTTCTTAAAATGTGTATACATTTTTTGGAACCCTCTAGACATATTTTTAATTACAGTTGACATTCAGTATTATTTTATATTAGTTTCAGGTGTACAGTACAGTGGTTAGGCAATTATATAATTTATGAAGTGATCCCCTTGATAAGACTAGTTCCCATCTGACACAACACATAGTTTTTACATTATTGACTGTATTCCACAGACTGTATTTCACATCCCTGTGACTATTTTGTGACTACCAATTTCTACTTCCTAATCTCTTCTCCTTTCTCACCCATTCCTCCAACCCTCCCTTCCACCTAGAATCATCAGTTTGTTCTCTATATCTATGAGTCTGTTTCTGTTTTGTTTGTTCATTTATTCTGTTCCTTAGATTCCACATATAAGCGAGATTATTGTTTGTCTTTCTCAGTCTGACTTATTTAGGAAAATAAAGTTTTGATGGCAGAGTGCAAAGAGGGAAGTCAGAGCTTTGTAGACAGGGAGAATGGTTTCCCATTTCAACTAACAATTTAAACTAGTTTTTTGTTGGATTCTAAACAATTCTGGCTAATTTCCCATGGCAGTGCCCTCCTCCCTGGTGGATCCTTGTTGTCACCCATTCAATATTCTAGGATAAGCTTGCTGGAGATGGAAGAGAGAGAAGAAAAATATTGGAAGACTGATTATTTCATACAGCACCTTACCTTGGTACATTATGTTGGATCATATTTGAATTTATATTTTGTTGAATTCTGAATGTAGTTTGTAAGAAGTTAGAAGCAGCATTTTCCAAATCAGCAGGAAGAGATACTTTAGAAGGAAGATTCTTGTTAGAGATGACCTGAAGATCTCCCACTCTGCTGATTAATTTTGCCCTGTGAGTAATGTGGGATGATTGAAATGTTGATAAGCAGTGGAGAGTGAGTTCTGGGTGCATATGGATTGCATTGGAAATAGGAGTCATGGCTAGTCTGATGGGTTGTATGGGAGTGGACTATGTCCCCCTAGTTAAATCCTTAGGCATTTTGTAAGTTGGTGTGGGAGTCCTAGACTGATCCCTGTGTTGATACATCTGGCTTTTTGCACAGGGCAGCTCTTCATACCCAAGAGCCTTAGCCCTGATCTCCGCTAGCCACTCTCACATGCATTGTTCTCAGGAAAGGTAGGGAACCTTTTACGAATACAAGCAGTTCAGAGTGCTTGGCCTGGTGATGGCAGATCTGTTGCATTAACCTCATAGACTAGGAATGGCTTGTATGTGGCCACTGGGATCTTCGGGGTCTATTTGGAATGAAAAACTGCATTTTTGTGGGCCCCAAGGCAGCTGAATTTGCCTTATTGCTGTCTTTCATGAGCTTATTATCCAGAGGTCCTATCCTTAAAGGTCAGCCAGAGAGGCAGGATAGTGTGCTGGGAAAATGTCCAGCAATGTCTGACGCTTTGGTTCAGGGAGAGAGTCCCAACCCAAAAACATCCCTTGGGCAGGGAGGGGTGTTTGTGTTTTGGTTCAAAATTCTGTGAAGTAGTGTCTGGGTTTTCCCCAAGGCTGAAGTATCTCCAGGCATCACTCTGCCTGGGGACTTTATCACTTGGCCAATTCAGGTCGGATTCAAGGACAAAGGAAGCCATTTTGGCTTCCTGGATGGTAAAAATGAATGCTTGTCAACATTCATGCATGCTAGAAGATATGTATTTTATATGTGTGTATATGTATATATGTATATGCATATATCTGTTATTTTTCATTTTTATCAAAGTTAAATTTCAACGTAGTTTAGAGTGAAATTATCAATGCAGCATTCTCACTGGTTTCAATAGATTACATCTCTACACCTAAGGGTACCCAGAAGGAGCAGTCAGTGCCAATAAACTCTACAGTGTGGGTTAATCCTGGGAAGAAAATAGACCAGAAAGAAAACAAGACTAAGAGTTGGAAGATTTGAGTGAAACTGCAGGGTTTTCCTTTTATTAACCGACCTGACCCTCAGCGCCTCATTTTTCAAATAGGAGACCTTAATACCTGCTCCATCCACTTCACAGAGTTCCTGTGAAATCAAGTGCCCTAATAATGAACCTAAATATATAAATAAAATACAGCATAGGTCCCCAAGGAGATGCAAAAGCTACTCAAAGGAAAGTAAGAGAGTGCTGTAGTTAATGGGGATTTCTGTAGTGGAGCAGCTTGTGATTTTGCAGATTCTTATGATTGTTCCTGGGGATCTAGTGGGGCCTAAAAGGGGGACAAGTCAGTGTCACTTTTAATTCTCCTATCAGAGAATAGTGAGAGCTGTGGAGAAGGTATAGGGCTGGGACAACTGCCTAGAAAAATCAGCCAACTAAGGTTCTCCCATCTCCTGGTTGGACAGCTCTGGCTTATAAGGTGAATACAATATCGAGGTTGCAAGATTTTAAATTTAAAGAACCAAAACATAGCCTTTTAAATTTGACTCAAATGTGAATATATATATATAGGAGATTAGTAGGAAATAAAACTGAAGTATGGATAGGCCCATAAGGACTACAGATGGGATGCTTTTAGGTGCAAGTGTTGAAAACCCAACTCATACTGCTTAAATAAAACTAATAAACAAGCAGATAAGGAAACAGGAAATCTGTTGGTTTAAACAGATCCACATGACTTTATGTGCAGTTCTGAAAACAGAAGCTGAATGCTTTTTGCAGTCAGACCTTACCTGATTTGTACTTTCTTTGTGACAAAACCTAGCCTGGCCTAAACTGGCATTAATATAAAATGTTTTTTTTTTTTGGCAGAAATAGTAATGAGTTTGATTATGGGCATGTTGTCCTTGATCCAGGTAGAGGTGTGTATAATACATTCCATTAGGTGCCCCATTGTATTTTTCTCACCTGAAGAACTCTAATTTCTGAAGCATGTGGATCCAAGGGTTTCAGAAAAGTGATTGTGAGCCTGTCTCGCAGAAAGGCCAGAGGCAGTGCTAATGTCAGGTATTTCTATGTTTCCCGGTATTAGCTTCATTCTCAGATAGGCCTTTTACACAAGGCAGTGAAGCTCATATGATTCTTAGTAACTCTCTTACCCAGGATTGAAATTAATCCCTGAAAGAAACTCCAGTTTGTCTTGATTGGGTCATATCCCCACTCATGGGCCGGTCACTTTGCCCACAGCGGTGGGTGGCAGTACATTGGTGAGTCAGCTTGGGTCACATGTTCATCCTTGAAGTGCAAGAGATGTTGACCTTGATGGGCAACCCACCAACTGGGGAGGGACTGTTCCCCAAAGAAGACGGGGATGCTGTTACTAGAATAAGGAAAAACAGATGTGGGACAAGAAAAACACCACTACAAATCAGTAATGTAAGGCCTTAAATTCCTAGGTTAGGGAGTTTCAACATTCTATTAAAGGTCCCCGAGAAAGAGGTGACAATCTATTGATTCAGTAAACATGAGAGTCCACCACGGACTGCATGTAACACATTC
Source organism: Hipposideros armiger (assembly GCF_001890085.2). Classification (NCBI taxonomy): domain Eukaryota; kingdom Metazoa; phylum Chordata; class Mammalia; order Chiroptera; family Hipposideridae; genus Hipposideros; species Hipposideros armiger. The sequence goes on along the minus strand of NW_017732253.1, from coordinate 508,824 downwards.
TCCGCTCTCAAGGAGCTAGTACGTTCTTACCCATAACTATTTTTCATCAAGACAAATACTAATGGAGTTACAGGCAGAGTGTGTGGTTCAGTTGTGCCTGGGGAAGTCCATTGGCAGCAGTGCCCATAATGAACTAGAGAAGGCCGAGAGGCTATTATGTTGGTAAAGATTATTGGTAATAAGCACAGAAGCTGTGACAATGGAAAGAGAATAGATTTGGAAGCTCTTATAGAGATGGATTCAGCATGGGTTGGTAACTAAAATGAAACTGGAAGACAGAGTGGAAGGTGAAGATAACTGCAAAGTGTATAACCATGGGAGCAGGAGAATAATAAACTCATTTGGAGTCGTGGGACAGCCTGTGGGGGCATTTTGAGGAACAAAAAGATAGGTTCAGGCTTAGTGTTGTTGGTAGATGGAAGGGCATGCAGATAGAAATGCCCATTAGGCAGAAGACAACTTAAGATGGGAAAGAAGTAAAGACTGGCACTCACCGTCAGTGTCAGGGAAGTTGTGGAAATGCACAGGGTAGCTCAGAGATGAAGCACGTATGGATGAGGGCTGAGAATAGACCCTGAAATGTCTCTACTTCAGGGAGCAAGGGATAAAGGGAGTAGATGAGGTGACCCTTTAGCAGCAGTTCTCAACCTGTGGGTCGCGACCCCTTTGGGGGTCGAATGACCCTTTCACAGGGGTTGCCTAAGACCATGGGAAAACAAAAAGATATTTACATTACGATTCATAACAGTAGCAAAATTAAGGGCTGGCTGAGTGGCTCAGTTGGTTAAGAGCTCGCTCAAGAGTTTGAGCTCTGAGCAACAGCAGTTCGAGTCCAGCCCAAGCTGAGCAGCCGCTGAGCTGCCAACAGGTAGCAGGATGGCTCAGCTAAAAAAACAGACAAACAAACAAACAAACGTAACAGTAGCAAAATTACAGTTATAGAGTAGCAACGAAAATAATTTTATGGTTGGGGATCACCACAACATGAAGGAACTGTATTAAGGGGTCGTGGCATTAGGAAGGTTGAGAACTGCTGCTTTAGAGGGTGTGCAGGAGTGAAAAGTGCTGTAGAGAGAATCCAGGGAGATGAAAAGTGAAACACGGCTTAAAGACTTGGTGAGGAGGAGGTTACCCGTGCTCTTAGTGCCAGTGCTTGCTGGAATAGTGCACAGGAGTTGGCATTGTGGGGCAGTAGGAGTACAAAAGTTTTTCATTGCACATCTGCCTACCCACCTATAGTCTCTCCCTTAATCTCTTTCTGGTTAATGTACTGGGATAGATAGGATCACAGGTCTAGAACCAAAAGGTTCAAATCCTAATACTGCTACTTCCTAGTGGGGGACTCTAGGCTAATGCCTTAAGCTCTCTGTGCCTCAGTTTCTTCATGTGTGAAAAAGATTGAATAGTGTTTTCCTGGTAGGATTGTTATGAGGATTAGTTCAAAATAGTTAAAATCGTGCCTGGCACATACTGCATATTCAATGAATGTCAGTTCTTATATTTTGTTTGTTTTAACCACATTATGATCAGTTTTTATATACTGTTTTCACTAAACATTATATTGTGAGCCTTTTTCCAGTGTTGCTAAATACTTTGAGACAGATTTTGATGGCTGCGTATTTAAAAGCACCATACTATGTTATAATTAGTGTGACCATACATCGTATTTTGCAAGAGATATCGTACTGGTTTGTGCTTGTGATAAATCAGTTCACTTCCATTAAGTATTTTTTACATCCCCTTTCATTTTCAAACATGTCTGAGTTTTGAAGAGAAATGATATGGTCACTCGGTGTGTATATTTGGTGTGTGCATGTGTGCGCATGTAATTGCACATCTCCATTAGCTGGTGAGCTCATGAGAGCAGGGCGGTGCCTTGTAAGCCAGCACCTAACACAGTGGCTGGCATAGGAGAAGCATAGTGGGCTGGTGGGATAGAAAGCTCAAAGGGTTTCTGTAGAGAGGAATAGCTTTGGAAAGGAGAAGAACATTGGTGCCACGAGACTAAAGAGGAATGAAGTAGTGATTCAAGGGAGTTCAAGTTGGGGGAGAAAGGACAGGTGCATGTATACAGAATGACCTACATCTCAGTCACTTCAGGGGTGACTGCCATCTGCAGAGAGAGGGGAGAAGTGGGTGAAATTGATGTCCATGTGCTCCAATGCTTTGGAACTTTTTTAGGAAATTCTGATAAGAATTGATGATCAATGACTAAGAATTGCCAAATAGAATGAGCAGCAGTTATTTGCTGTTTGTATTCAGTTATTGCTGAGTAGCTAGTGTTTAAATGACTGAGTGAAAAAAATGAACCAATCTTTATTATTTTGTGCTTTTGTCACTAATGCTCAGGAACTTGAGATTAGAAAGAAAAAAACAGCGAGTTAGAATTTACTAGGATGAGAGAGAAGGGAAAAATAGACTGTGGGAAGCAGGTGGGGAGGAGTGAATAGTTCTTGAATACAAGTGGTACCACCTTTGAAATTCTTGACCACAGTGTCCAGGCTTTAAAAGAAGGTAGTGTGCAGCCCAAACAGGACTGGTGGACCAAAGGAATAGGGCGGGTGTAGGGGCTATAAATTCAAAATGAGAATGGAGGGCTAGTTTGCTAAGAGTGAGAGAAGTGGAAAGATGGAAGTCATCCCAGAAGATACTTCTTC
>NW_017732253.1:500195-505923 GCF_001890085.2 Hipposideros armiger | reverse complement strand
TCTCTCTCTCTCTCTCTCTCTCTCTCTCTCTCTCTCTCTCTCTCTCTCTCTCTCTCTCTCTCTCTTTCTTTTTTGTAAGCTTCAAGTTAGGACTGTTCTGCACGATGATAAGTTCCAAGGTGTGGATATGCTGGTGGAGTGACCAGATGGAGAAAAGGTGAAGGCCAGTGGGCTAGATGGAGTTAAGAAAGTGTGAGGTTGGGGCAGTGGAAGGGTTATCAGTTTGGATAAAATGAGGATTCCAGGTAATTTGTGCTGGCATACCCACTAGGCAGCTAAACATGAAGTTTGCCCCATGCTTCAATTCTCCTCGGATAAATTTAGGTATTATCTCTACTTTACACATCTGTGTGCTATTATTTGCGTTGCAAGTCCTGTATCAACTTAAGGGATAAAGACAGACACATGGGTGATTGCTTTCAACTCCCAAATGTGCCTTCCCGTATTTGATTTGAAAACTGAAGATTGCATTGAGCACTGACTATAGAGGGAAGAGTGTCAACAGAAAATGTGAAACCAGAAATTATATTTAAGGATGCTTTTAAAATGCCATATGCTATGTCACATTTTATGTTTACTTCCACCTTAAGTTTCATGTAGCCTACTTTCAATGATAATAATTATACCTATCATTTATTTATATATCATATATTCTGCCCTTTACATACATTTTATGTAGAAGAATGAAGCTAGGGTCCGAATGTGTCTTGTATGTTATTAGTCTAAACTTTACTGCCTTATAAGAATATAGATATAGTTTTAAATATGTTTTTAAATTATTTATATATTGCTCTCTAATATAGTATTTTTAGATTGCTCTATTTAATATTGGAATAATTTTGTTGGTATTTGTATGTTAACCTGGTTGTTAATTTAGGGTTAGCATCACCAAGGAAGCATTGAGTTTCTAGTTTAATCCTCTGTGCATTATCTAAGAGGTTAATTCTGTCCTGAGAAAATTATATTGTGGATACCATGCCAGCATTGAAACTAGTTAACATTTATTAAAAGCAAGTCGTTTCTTGCTGCCTTTCCACACACACACACACACACACACACACACACACACACTCAAACATACTCATACACGTACCATATAGGTATTTGTACTAAGTACTTAAGGCCTGATATTTTTGTAATAAGTACTTAAGGTCTGGTATTTTTCTACTCTGAGAAGCTTTTCCAGCTGTAAAAATACACCGCTTCTCTATCACTGTTCCCAAGCTTATACCTTGTTTTCACTAGTTGGAGTTTCTCAACCAAAATAAAACTGGGCAGCGCTCTCTAGTTTGAATGCAAAACAGGAGGAGAGACAATCCCAGTGCCTTTAATCATGCAAGTTAATATCCATAACTAGAAGTTGAGATGTTTACTGCTTACTCATTCTGGGCCTGTTCTAGTTGTATTTTACTAATGTATTTTGTTTTGTTTTGTTTCTGTGTGTGTGGGACCCCATTCATCAAGTTCAAAGTTTTTTAAGAGAAAACTAAATTGTAGGCCACTTAGGATTTATTACAGCCTAGCTTCCAGCAAAACCTTTTTCCTTTATTATTATTATTTTTTTTAACTGTGGGGCATCTTTTCTATTTGGTTAGTGCTCGTGAGCCAATTTACCAAATGCTGCGTTCTTCAACTCATCAGGATTATGTCATTGCTTCTGGGCTGCTTGGACAATAGCGAGAAACAGTAAACAGAACTCAAAGCTGAAAACAGGTGACTTGAATTCCCTGCCACTGATTTTCCACACACTTTATGGGCTTGTGACAGGTTTCTTCTGTCTTAAAGGATTAGTTTTATTCATTGTTTTATTTTAAAAATAGTTATTGAGGGAAACCATCAAGAAAGTGAAAAGATAACTCACAGAATGGGTGAAAATATTTTCAAGTCATGTCTACTGAGAGACTTGTATCCAGAACATATCAAGAACTCCTACAGTCAATAACAAAAAGACAAATAACCCAATTAAAAGTGGGGACAAAGATCTGAATAGACATTTTTCCAAAGAAGATATGAAATGGCTAATACATAAAAAGATACTCAGCATCATTAGTCATCAGAGAAATGCAAATCAAAACCACAATGAGATACTAGTTCACACTCACTCAGATTGCTACAATCACAGTATTGACAAAGACATAGAGAAATTGGAACCCTCATACACTGCTGGTAGAAATGTAAAGTGGCGTGACCACTCTGGAAAACAATCTGGCAGTTCCTTAAAAGGTTTAGCACAGAGTTACCGTATAACCCAGAAATTCCACTCAAAAGAAAACTTTTGTTCACACAAAAGCTTGCAGACAGAAGTTCATAGCAGCATTGTTTATTCGTAAGAGCCCTGAAGTGGAAACAACCCACATGTCTATCAACTGATGAATGGATAAACAAAATATAGTGTATCTATAGAATAGTATTATTCAGCAATAAAAGTGAATGAATTACTGACATATGCTACAACATGGTTGAACCTTGAAAATGCTGCTAAGTGAAAGGAGCCAGCCACAAAAGGCCACATATAATATGATTCTATGTGAAATGTCCAGACTAGGCAAATCATAGAGACAAAGTAGATTAGTGGTCGCCTAGTGCTGGAAGGGTTGAGGGGAATGGGGAGGGATTTCTAATGGGTATGGAGTTTCTTTTGGGCATGATGAAAAAGTTCTAAAATTGATGGTGGTGACTTTAGCACAACTCTGCGACCATACTAAGAACATTTAAAATAGTATACTTTAAATAGGCGAAGTGTTTGATATATGAATTATATCTCAATAATGCTGGTAAAAAATAGTTATGGAGTACCTGTTGTTTATCAGCCATTCTAATAGGCACAATACTACTACATTTGCCTTTAATAAGCTATCTGCTCACATGGATCTTATATCACAATGGAAGGAGCCAAGCCATAAGCCAGTAATGAAATGAATAAAATAATTTCAAATTATAAGTGGAAAACAGAATATATTAGTTGAGTAAAAAATGACTGAGGGTGGGAGAATTCCTTTAGATAGGCTGGTCAGGAAGGCTCCTTGAGGAGGAAACACTTGAGCAGAGACCTGAATGTTAGGAAGGAGACGTGAGGTCTGTGCAGAAGAGACAGCTCTGCAAAGTCTCCAAAGGAACAGTAAACCGCAGGTATAAACGGAGTCTAGTTAACATGGAAGAAGTGTTTAAGCTTGATGTTGGAGATGATGATCTCAACATGTCATTTTGGCGGTGCCCTCTCCCTTTCAGAAACCACCAGTCGCTCCCATTTGCCGACTGCGTTTAAACAGATTCCTTCTCTGGGCTTGTAAAGAAAGGCCTTTAACTACTAGTCCTGAAGCGCACTTTTTCCATTGTCTCTCCAGGTGTCTCCTTAACAAAGCCAAACTGGATTTCCCATTGTTCCCAGATATCTATACTCAATGTTTTCCTGTTTCTGTGCCAGTCTTTCCACCTGGAATATTCACCTGAGCCCTTGCTCTTCTGGAAATTCTATCTCTTCTTGGAGGAATATCTCCATGTCACCTCTTTACCTTGCTCTGGAAGGATAGGCATAGGTAAAATATAGGTATAGTTTGCCCAAAATTCTCTTAGGGAATTTTGATAGTTAAATTTTTCTGTTTTTCCCCTTCATTAAGGGGACTTAATTATTATGCTGTAGCATACAGCATGGTGTCTCGCTCTAGATAAGTAATCTTTAAATATTGGTTGAATCCTAAAGTATTTTACAGGCATGCAATGTATATAAAATGAAAAATAAATCTAAACATTAGAGAAAAATTACAAAAAATTCTACTACCTCGTCAATAAGGAAGACTCACAGTGCATAGTATATTCTATAAAGGAGTATGGTGAAAAGCAGTAATCTAGGATTCGTGAGTCATTAGTGTGTAGATTCTAAAGTCCAGGGCTTCCCAGGAAATAGCCTACCTCTTATCTTTAAGTGTTTCAGACCTTGGCGTGATCAGCAGGGTCATTCCTTCTGGCTTTGACTTCCATGAGAATTCTTAGTCTGAGAGTCAGAGTACACAGTGTGACATTGTCCACTCTGCATGCCAACTTCCAGATCACCTTAGGACTGGGTTTGCTTCTCCATGGATTTTAGGGAACCCTGAGGACCCTGGTGGCTGTGATCATCTCCCTGGGGGTGGCAGTGGAAGTCTGGTATCCTTTGGAGCAGTGGGAACAACAGCACAGAGAGTCCCCGAATGAAGGAATTGGTCAGTAGTAAGAAAAGGTTTCATATTACAGGCAAATTTTACTGTTTGTGTGGCATCAGTGGGAGTTGCAAAAATAAACATATTTGGTACACATGCAAGATCCTAAAGCTCTGTATATTGTAAGCAGTAGAATCTTCTGAAGGTCAGAGGGTCGTGACAGGGCCTACTAGGATTTTGAAGGGCCGAAACACTAAAGTGACATCTGCACGGGAGGAGGGATTGCAGGCTTCGGGACAGATGCTTCAGAAGTATCCTTGGAGATGGGAAATAAACTCAGGACAAATAGAGCAACTACCCACTGGGAGTTAACACCCCTTAATTATAAAAGAAAGGCTATCTTGGTTGGGTGACATGGCCATAAGCCAGTCTCTCAATGGAGATGGGTCTCCCCATCTGACCTCTTCACTTTGATCAGATCTAAGCCTCAAATGACCGATTCTTTAGGCTCAGGCAGGTAGAGAGAAAGGTGAGTTATGTTTTCTGGGTCAGATGAAAGGGAGATGGGAAAACTGAGTGTTCTTATGTTGTATACAGTTCTAGAGAAAAGCTATTCCCTCTCAGTTGTGATAGACCTACTGTAACTAAGCCCTTTGTTACTTCTCTTTTGGACTATTGCACTAGTCCTACCCATTCTCCATTGTCTTCCCCTTGAAAGCTTGTCATATAAGGCAGGTGAATTTTCTCAGAACCCAGTCTGGTAAAAAAGATGACTACTTCTTCCTCTTCTTATTCTTACTCCCCCTCTTCTCGCTCCCCCTTCCCCTTCTCTTTCCTCTCCCCTTTTCTCCCTCTTCCTCCTCTTCCTTCTCTATTATAAACATCATTCAGCCTAACATCTTGCCATTGTTTGCACATTAACAGCCATTTAGTTCCCACTGCCTGGACACCCTCATGTCCAGTTCTCACTTGTTCTGCTGAGCCCCTTTCAGATGTCATTTTCTCAAATGAAACTACCTGAGGCTAACACCTCCTTTGTTTAAGCTCTCATGGAACTTTATATGCTTCTTTTGACAGGCATTTGACATTTTCATTTTGTATTCAATTTATATATATATATATATATATATATATATATATATATATATATATATATATATAAAGGTATGTATTATCAGCTCTGCTAGATGACAATCCCCTTAAAGACAAGGTTTCAGTCTGGTTCATCTTTGTATCACATATGACACCTAGAAGAGAGCTCTGCAGTTAACATGCCCTCCGAGAAATATTCTGAAGTGGATCAACCAATGGCTGTGAGTAAATGGAGGCAGGAAGTAAATGGAGACTGCAGCAGTCGCTCATTAACACTGCCCACTGGATATTTCTGGTTCTCCTAGCTATGTGATAGGATTGTAGTTCCCTGTTTGGGGTGTTAAGGGTGGCCATGTGACTTCCATTGCCCAACGAAATGTGAGCAGAAGTGACTGGTGACCCTTCTTTGACTGCCAGTGCACGATTTGCTGTGATCTGCAGAGCTCCAGGGGTGGGTGCTCCATTAGCCTGGGTCCTGATACTCCATTACCTGGGTCCTG
>NW_017732253.1:490647-495623 GCF_001890085.2 Hipposideros armiger | reverse complement strand
TATTTATTTTTCCTAATAATTTTTGTATTTATCATGGCATATGTTTCTTTAGGAGATGGTTTATGTGGGGAAATTTGGTCAGAGGAGTTGGTATATATAAGGACGGGGCATATGAACAAATAACTTTTTCTCCTTGTTTTTGAAAATCTGACTTTTGTATCCTTTTTATTAAACTACCTTGATAAGAAATGCTAGACATTTTTTACTGATTTTGATACAGCAAAAGGTCCATGGTGGTTGTTTAGTAATAATAAGTAAATAAGTGATCTAAGTGCTGAAGTGTGGACATCTTGGTAGGTCCCTGGGAACCAGAGAACTCTTTCCTGAGGAAAGTCAGAGGCTCATTTGGGGGGAGGTGAGCATTGTAATCACTTTTGCAAGTAAGAATATGACCATGTGTTAACAGGGTGCCTTTACCCATGATTGCAAGCTAAACTCGACTTTCTTTGGCTGATATGTTAATAGTTGAACTGTGAGATGAAGGGTAAGTTGTTGCATACAATCACACTGAGCATATAAGTTCTGTTTATAGGCCTAAGGAAAGTCGGTACAGTAATAAAATAACAGAATAGAAATATTGTATGTCAGCATATTTCATGCAGAAACTGTGAGAACTCAAATTAACGTGATACATTTGAGATGGGAGTAGATACTTGTGGCTGCCCAAACCATTCCCCACCTTGGGTCTTTATCTCTTTAATTTATTGGGGCTTTAAATCTATTTCACAACTTAGGTGCAGAATGTTGGCATGTTTGAACTAAGAGGGAAGAAAACTTGCAAAGCCCTGCTCTTCTATGAAATTGCCTGCACCTATTTGAGCAGTACAAATACAGCAATCAGGCAATATTCAGTTTGGAATATTAAAATAATTCGTGGATTAATTTCCAATCTTGTCGAAGCCTCAGAGAGAAGCTAAATAAATATTAAATACACTTACTTTTTCTTCATTTATCCAGATATGAGGTATTTGTCCAGATAAGGTTATGACTTCAGTTCCTGCAAAAACCTGTAAACATTGCAATGATTCTTTTGGTAAAACACTGTATTGGGTTTATATTTTATGTCAACGGTAAGTACTTGATAGAAGGGAGATACTTAAAACTCAATCTACTGCACAAGTACATTTTCTTAAACATCACTTCTAACTTTCTATTTTATAGATACAAACATTTCCTTGGAAGGCATAATGGTTATTTAAACTCCTTTTGGGGGGTTTATTTGGTATATATTTAAGCCTAAGCAAGCAGCTAAGATAAAGGTCATTTGACTTTTTATGTTAAGAAAAGAAAATTAAAAGCTTGGCACTTTAGTCAGGCTCAGATAAAGATATGAATCCTAAAGTTAATCAGGTTGGAGTTGAAACTTTAATAAAAATTGTAAATAAGACTCCAAGCACAAATTATGATTTTTTAAGCCTATTTAACAGGTTTTGTATAGAACAATGAAAAATAGCACAGAGCTTGGTGCTAGAAAAATCATGTTCCTATCACTCGCTCATAGTATGAAGTTGGGTAAATAGCTGAATTTAGCTGGGACTCAATTTTATTATTTGGAAAATCAGGATAATAATTCTTTACTTATNCTGGGTCCTTGCTGGATGCAATGAGTAGCACTCCTGGCTTATGCACAATGGACATACAACACGAGCTAGAAACAAGCCTTTGTTGTTTTAAGTCACTGAGATTCATGGGCTCATTTGTTCCTGCTGTGGAACCCTGCCCATTCCGACTAATACAAAACTATAATAGCCTTTCTCCTTAGCCTCGCACACAGTATAGATTAAGAGACATGATGGAAAGGGGGGAAAGGATTCTGTGATACTCAGAAGAAGTACCCTGTGACCTACTAGGAAGACCTCAGTGATCTCCAGTAGATGTTTTGCTCATTATGCAAGTGATAATTATATGTGTTTAAAAAAGAATCAGAAGCCAGATATTAGGTAATTGCAAATGCGAATATGTTGTGCTGTTGCTTAGATATTTGCATTTCCTGAAAAAAAAAAAATCCTGACATCCCAGAACTTAATTGCCCTGAGTTACTTCTCTCTGGCCTCACCAGCTCTCCAGATAAGACTTGTTCCCTGTGTTCAGATATACCTGTTCATGACGGATAAGCCTTTAGAAAATTGAGGGTTTTTTTTTTCTTTTCCAAGAAACTTAGTGTATTGCCATTTGCCTTTTATTTTTCCCCATCAAATGAAAACAACATGTTAACTTTGTACCTTGAATCATTGTTTAATAGAGAACTTGCTTTCTGCTTGCCAATATCACTTGCTTGTGCCTTCTCTATGGGCGACATTGTGTTGTCAGAATTATGACACGCACTGCTGCAGAACCCACTTAAATTTGCCACCCTATTCCACTGGATATCATGCCTTAGTTGTTAGAGAAGTAGCTGTACAAACATGTGGCTTTCTGTGCACTTATGTGATTTATGTGATGTGGACATGGTGGGGAACATCTGAGAATTAAAAATGTATGGCCTGGATTTTCCAACTGTTGAAATGAATCCAAAGCAGCAGATTTTTCTCCTTTGGCAGGACAGAATTGAAGCAACAGGCAGTGATTTGGTTTGCCGATTTGCGAGCTGTTAAAAATCAAAATAACTTAAAATGAGGAGAGTAAGTGCTGCATAATGTGAAAAATATTCTAAAGGTCACATGGTTGTGCAGTCTTAGCCAGTTAAGCACCATGAAACTGGACAATTTTGAATAAATTTGAAACATGGCATGTGAACATGTGGATTGTTTTTGCCAAAATACTGCTATCAAATTAGTCAGAAATCTTATTTAGTTCACCCTCACTCTGAAGAGATAGTTTATAATGGACCCAGAAAGTCCCTCTTCCACCTTCTAGTCTCTCAGCTGTGGAGGCCATTTCTGGCATTTACTTCTTTCACTTGTGAGTGCTCCCTTTGCTATTACTCCATTCTTCAACATTCATTGCAAATATTTTTAGAATATCCACATTATGATGAGTTTTCTCCTAAGCCCTGGAGATGCAGCAGGAAAAAGTCCCTCCTTTCTTGAAACTTACATACTCACAGAAGGAGTGTACCAGCTTGCTTCAAAGCCAATCACCCAAAACTCAGTGGCTTAAAACAAAATAATCACTCATTCATGCTATGAGACTGCAAGTTACCTGGTAGGTTCTTCGGTCAACTGATGGGTCAGTAGGGCCTGGTTGGTCTAGGATGGCTTCACTCATGTTCCGGGTGGTTGGTGCTAGCTGCTGGCTTGGATTATGGGGGTAACTGAGTGTGTAACTAGTCATCATCCTGCTTGCTGGTTTGGGCTTCTTCCCGTCGTGACAAGAAGGTATTCCAGCAGCCAGAGAGAGAGGAATCCTCAATGTGTAAGACTCTTTCAAAGTCCTGCTCGTGTCCTATTTACTAATATCCCATACATCAAAACAAGTCATGACCAAGTCCAGCTTTAAGAGGTGGGGACATATACCTCACCCCTTGATCAAAGGAGGTGCAAAGAATTTGTGGCCATATTTTGCAACATACCACAAGGAGACTGTTAATAAATAATTGAATAGTAAAGAAAATATGTCAGTTGGTGGTAAGTGCTATAGATAAAAAGCAAAGAAGCGGGGAGGAAAAAAAGAAGGGAAGAGGGAATGTCTGGAAAAATTTTTTCAATTGTAGATCGGATGGCTAGGGAAGTTTTCATGAGTAAAGATCTGAGGAAGGTGGGGTAAAGAAATGAGGCTTACAGATAGCTGTAAGAAACACATTTTATTATAGTAGAGGGAACACTCGGTGCAAAGGCTCTGGACAGGAGACAACCTGGTATGTTGAGGGAATAGCAGGAAGACCTGTAGTGATGCTGACTGAGCAAGTCGGGTAGCAGGTGGGCTGGAGAGGTCTTGAGGGGGTGGCTTGGACAGGTGAGGCAGATCCTGTAGGTTGGTGCTTCTCACATATTAGCATACATTTACATCACTTGGGGATCTTGTTAAAATGTAAGATTCTGATTTAGTAGGGCTGGGATGGGCCCAGAGGCTCTGCAGTTCTAACAAGCTCTCAGGCCATACTGTTGCTGCTGCTGCTCCAGGGACCACACTTTGAGGACCAAGCCAGTAGGTCTTGGCAGGCCATGCACAGTAAGGACTGGATTTTCTCTGAGGGAATAGGATGGCCATTAGACGGTTTTGTGCAGATGTGTGACCTGTTCTCTACTATGTGATAAGAGAGGCAATTGTTTGAATGTTTAAATACATATACGTGGTGCGAGGGGATGGAGATGTCACGCTGTCTAATGTGGAGGTTTGTCTCAATTTAGCTTGCCATAGCTTCAACCATTTGAGTGTTTTTTTCCTCTGCAGAGCTATTTTCTTCTACTCTGTTGGTGACCTGTCTCTGGACCCCCCCCCCACTCCCATACCAAATCCATTCTAGAACAAACCAGCTCTAGAAATTGCACTCACCCGAATCCTGATTGTTGGTGCTGTTCTTACTCGGCTGTTTTGTTCCCTGATCCTCAGCTCCCTTAACTCAGTGGCCCTCAATCCTTGGGTACACATTCCTGTCACCTGGGAGCCTTAAAGATACCTTGAGCAATTCTGATTAATTGGCCTTGAGTGGGGCCTGGGCATCAGTAGCCTTAAATAAGCAGCCAGGCTGGAGAACCATCAGTGTGCTCCATTCTTCCCTGACACCGAACGTGCTGGCTGCACCCCCAGAGCTCAGAGCTTTTTCTCTGAGGAATTTACTCTCTTCACTGTGGTCTCAGCCTTCTCACTTTCATTGCCATCAAAACACATGGATCTGTAGCTCACTTTCAACCTTATTTGCATTTTGATTATTCCGGCCTCAGTAGTCAGATTTTGCTTAAGTACAGCCTGTTTGTGTTTGGGGTAGGGGGTGTTCTTCGTATAGCTGCAAATATATGAGTATCTAAGTATTTGTTGATTTTAATGTCACATATTTGTGCTTTTACGTGTAATTGATACTGAAAGACCCTGTCCAC
>NW_017732253.1:481066-486334 GCF_001890085.2 Hipposideros armiger | reverse complement strand
ACTGTTTTGTGTGCGTGTGTGTGTGTGTGTGTGTGTGTGTGTGTGTGTGTCTTTGTCTTTCAAGCAGGTGGAATAGCTTAAATAGTAAACAATAATTTCTTTTAGTTTCTCCAGAAATTACTTACAGATGGGTTTTAAAAACTTTTTTTAAAGAATAGCTGACTATAAATAGCCACAATAAATGTTCTTATCGCAAGAATATAGTACAAGGATTATTTTACATTGAGGACATAATTATTCATTTTAGACAAAAATGGATTAAAGAAAATCAAAGCCTAATGCCATTTACAGTTCATTCTGAAAAAGCTGTTACAAATATATTGAAAGTTGAATTTGAACCCAATCTTTATCTGTAATAGACTAATATGAAAAATTATTTTGAGTGCTCTTGGGAGCACTGATTGAGTAGAGAAGACATAGGTTTCAAACTTGTAGTCGACACTATGGGGTTTTTGGAATCAAGTCAGATTGTTACCTCCATGTTAGCAGGGACTTTATTTTGTTCGTTCTATCTGCAGTGTCTGCATTAGTGCTTGGCACGTAGTACACACTCAATAAATAAATGAATGTCTGGGCAGGCTGTAAAAGCATAGAATAGAATATATATAGAAAATGACATTCAACATTCAACTGAAATGTAAATTTCTATCATTTACATGTAAGATACTAAAATATAGACTGTAGGAGAGCCAAATTAAAAAGCGTTTCTGTGGATTTTTTTTTTCTGTCGACCAAGTTCATTCTGCTAAAAATATTTCAGTTGAAAGCTATTTCTATTAGAAGTGCATTGCCAAGGGAGGTCATGGACTCCATCCTGGCTTCACCATACCTGGAGTTGAGATGTATTCTAGGTTCCAGGTTTTTGGGTGAAACATTACAGATGTTAGCCTATCTAGGAGAGGAAACCCCTGAAGGCTTGTTGCATGAGAAAAAAAGGGAAAAATTTAGATGTTCGGCCAAGAACAGGGAAGACCCAGTAAGGACGTGTTGGCTGTCTGGCATGGCATGGGTTGGCTCTGTAGGCTAGAACCAGGAGTAATGAGTGGATTTAGGATCATTATCTGGTAGAAGTTTCTAACAAATGGGCTGCCCCAGAAAATGCAGTGCTCTGTACCAGTTTGAAGAATGGGTTCCCGCATTCAGTGGGCAAAAAATCAGATTGAATTCCCATTTTTGTGTTTTCCAACTCTGAGATTTTATGATTTGCTTTAAGGAAAACCTCCTGTCCTCTGTGGTGGGGCAAACTATAGATTTTTCATTGAACCTGGGAAAATTCAGTGCTTACTTTATTTGCCGTGTTTTGTTTCCTTGGTGAAATTGTTGTATCTGTTTCTCACTTGCTCTGAAATCGTAGTCATGATGTTTTTGATTACCTGCTTTTAAGATAGATGACAGAACCTAGATTCTCCTGTACTCTGACGATCAGGTAGCTTTAGAATAAAGTAATGAGGCCTCATATTGATGAGGGCGAGGAGGTGGGATGGGGTGGGGATATTTGAGTGTGCCAATCGAATTGCATGTGGCACTACAAACCCTGTGAGTAACTTTTAAATAAAATCATAGTGCGGTGACTAGAAAAAGCTTAGATTTTTTTGGAGTCAGTTTGACCTGGTTTCAAATCCTGACTCAGATACTTCTTCGCTTTGGCATGTAACTTAACCTCTCTCAGGTTTGAACTCGATTTTCTTGTCCATAAAATTAGAGTAGTTCTTCATTTGCAGGGTTGTTGAAAAGATTAGATATAATGTAGGAAAACATCTAGGGGTAACTTTGGTTATTAGTAGTATTAATTGCGTAACGGTTTTGAATAGACAGTCCATTTACTAGTTCTGTTTTGTTGGGCTAGTTGCTTAACCTTGGACTTCATTTTATTTTGAAGAGATTAAGTAAGATAATCTTGTTTATTAGCAAGATAAACAAGGTAATGCCAGCAACATGCTTAGCAGAGTGCCTGGCCAATATTAAACACTGTTAACATATTGGTACAGCTATTTGGAAATTGATAACTGAATACCCAGAGAGTCAAAATTATGAAGAATAAACAGCCTCCAAATACAAATAGTTTCAGTTCCTTTGCTTCTCATGGATGTCTGTTGAGGTAGTAGCTCTACCTTGTTTTTGCTTCCTATTGCTTCTGTAATGCATAGGCACAAACTTCATGGCTTGAAACAACACAAATCTATGATCTTACAGTTCTGGAGGCCAGAAGTCCTAACGTAAAATCAAAGTGTCAGCAAGGCTGTGTTCCTTCTGGAGATCCTAGAGGAGACTTCATTTCCTTGCTTTCTCCAGCTTCTAGAGCAGCGGTTCTCAACCTTTCACAGGGGTTGCCTAAGACCATTGGAAAACACATATTTTCGATGNATAGAACAAAACAAGACAAAAACATGTGGCCTGATGCGTTACTTATCCTGTTTAGAAGGTTGTAAAATGCTTCAAGTGGGAGATCACAAATGGTGCTAAAGCATGCGCGAAATCCAAAACACCTGCATTCCTTTTACAGGTTTTGAAGGTGAGGGGCAACAGGTCTACTTTGGTAATATGTTGCTTAACCTGATGTTCAAATTTTGTTCCTTATGAGCATGTGTCTACTGAAGAACTGGAGGTCAACAGGGAACTAGCATCAGATTAAATATCTGCCCCTAGATCATTGAAAGAGTAGAGAGTGCATTTGTACAGAATTATGAATTGATAGTCCTTGGAGATCACGGACAGGTAGTGTCAATAAAGCAGGACTCTAAGAGGAGCCAGGATAATTTAATGTAAATAAAGCCTTTTTTAAAATGAGCATATCTGCTGACATAATTATGATGATATTTGGGGCTATATTCGTCTCCCTTGTGCTTCATGAACTCCCATTTAGATTTTGAAAGTAACATGTTTCTACTAAGACATCTGCTGAGATATCAAAACTTTTTACTTGCAAATAGGAAGAGAAACATGTCCTAATCTTTATGGCTTGAGATGTTTATTAAAAATTTACAAATCATTATTCATCCTTCTATGTGAGAAGCAGAAGCTAAGGAGATAGAGTCCACATAAAGTAGAATATGGCAGGACCGAATGGTTGGTGGAAGACAACTTTTAACTTTTAATATTTACAATTACTAGTATGTATATCACCTGTGAAGTTCTAGTTGTGAAATTTTATTCACTTGAACATTAAATGAACTGATTTATCATAGATAACTACCCCTCTCTTAGTACTGTAAACGTTATTAACATTTTTAATTATCTCCTAGAATGAAGTTTCCATTTTTAATTATTTTCTAGACCTGAGTTTGGATAAAATTCTCCTTGAAATCCAATTTTATTTTAAACATAAATTGGGCTCGTAACATTTTAAAAAGGTTTTTTTCACATTTTTTTAAATGATGACAGTGTTTACACTTGGAATCTTCCCTTTTAAAAATTAAGCAGGTCATTTTAAAATGCTATAGTGCTCAAAATAGCCTTTGTTTACCAGTATAATAAAATATTGGAAAATTTGAACAAGGTTTTGCTAAATACATTTTTCTAAAATTTTTTTTTGGGGGGGTGGAGGAGGGCTTTTGAAATAATTAAAGGAATGAATAAAAGAACAAAACATGCCATTACATTAATACTAAAATCAAATTAATTAGTGATTTTTCTCATTTAAACTTATATTAACTAAGTAGATAGGAATATTTGAAGATCTCAGAATTCAGGGTAAATTGCTCTATTTCTGCAGAATGTGATGGATGGATTAAAACAGTGGTTCTTCACCTTGGTTGCACAGTTGAATCACCTAGAAAGCTTTTTAAAAGAAGATACTGATGCCCTGGCCTTAACTCAGATCTTAGGAATCAGCATCTCTGGGGTAGGTGTGGGGTGAGGCTGACAATTAGTACTTTTTAAGTCCCCGTATAATTCTAATGTATAGCAAGGGTTGAGAGTCACTGGACCTAAATAGAAAATTTACTGTTCCTGGGGTAATTCTAGAAATGTTTTCATTTCTCAAAATATGTACTATTTTCTGTCTTTTTCCATACATGTGAAAATGCTTTAAGTTACTAAGATGATCAGTAATGAAAACAATACAGACCTACATGTAGGCTATGTGTTTTCTCTCTCAGCCTCTCTTGGACTGTTTTGTGTGCGTGTGTGTGTGTGTGTGTGTGTGTGTGTGTGTGTGTCTTTGTCTTTCAAGCAGGTGGAATAGCTTAAATAGTAAACAATAATTTCTTTTAGTTTCTCCAGAAATTACTTACAGATGGGTTTTAAAAACTTTTTTTAAAGAATAGCTGACTATAAATAGCCATAATAAATGTTCTTATCGCAAGAATATAGTACAAGGATTATTTTACATTAAGGACATAATTATTCATTTTAGACAAAAATGGATTAAAGAAAATCAAAGCCTAATGCCATTTACAGTTCATTCTGAAAAAGCTGTTACAAATATATTGAAAGTTGAATTTGAACCCAATCTTTATCTGTAATAGACTAATATGAAAAATTATTTTGAGTGCTCTTGGGAGCACTGATTGAGTAGAGAAGACATAGGTTTCAAACTTGTAGTCGACACTATGGGGTTTTTGGAATCAAGTCAGATTGTTACCTCCATGTTAGCAGGGACTTTATTTTGTTCGTTCTATCTGCAGTGTCTGCATTAGTGCTTGGCACGTAGTACACACTCAATAAATAAATGAATGTCTGGGCAGGCTGTAAAAGCATAGAATAGAATATATATAGAAAATGACATTCAACATTCAACTGAAATGTAAATTTCTATCATTTACATGTAAGATACTAAAATATAGACTGTAGGAGAGCCAAATTAAAAAGCGTTTCTGTGGATTTTTTTTTTCTGTCGACCAAGTTCATTCTGCTAAAAATATTTCAGTTGAAAGCTATTTCTATTAGAAGTGCATTGCCAAGGGAGGTCATGGACTCCATCCTGGCTTCACCATACCTGGAGTTGAGATGTATTCTAGGTTCCAGGTTTTTGGGTGAAACATTACAGATGTTAGCCTATCTAGGAGAGGAAACCCCTGAAGGCTTGTTGCATGAGAAAAAAAGGGAAACATTTAGATGTTCGGCCAAGAACAGGGAAGACCCAGTAAGGACGTGTTGGCTGTCTGGCATGGCATGGGTTGGCTCTGTAGGCTAGAACCAGGAGTAATGAGTGGATTTAGGATCATTATCTGGTAGAAGTTTCTAACAAATGGGCTGCCCCAGAAAATGCAGTGCTCTGTACCAGTTTGAAGAATGGGTTCCCGCATTCAGTGGGCAAAAAATCAGATT
>NW_017732253.1:476874-479746 GCF_001890085.2 Hipposideros armiger | reverse complement strand
TCGCAACCCACAGGTTGAGAACCACTGTTCTAGAGGATGTCCGCATTCCTTGGTTTGCAGCCCCTTCTTCCATCAGAGCTGGCAGCACAGTTTTTTTGTTTTGTTTTGTTTTAATCTCTCTTTCTCTTTCTCTGATCTCTGCTTCCATCTCTCTCTCTGACCGCTGCTTCTGTCATCACATTTTCTTCTCTGACTTTGCTCATACCTCTTATAAGGACTTTTGTGATTGATTACATTGGGCCCACACAGATAATTTATGATAATCTCCCCATCTCAGAATCCTTAGTTTAATCACAACTTCAAAGTCAGTTTCACCATATAATGTATTATATTCACGGGTTCTAGGGATTAGAACATGAACTTTTGTTTTGGGAGGGAGACGTTATTCAGCCTACCACATGCCTGAATATCTTAGAAAGTTGCCTTTGAAATCATAAAGATTATATATCTTAAACATCCTGATTAAAAAAATATATTGTAGTGCTTTTGCTCTGAATTCATCGACTCTAATGCCATCCTCTGAAGAGCTCAAATGCTGAGCCTGAATCTGAAGGAATTTAGAAAGAAATCACAAGTATTCTCTGAGCAATTGACTTGAAACTAAAGTCTAAGGAAGGTGTTTTTCATATCATTTTGTGGCATTCCAGGGCCCAGTGCAGTAGCATCTAAGATGCTTGGTGCCAGGTATTACAATTGTTTAACTTATAATGCCCCTTGAACTTCATGGTAAAGGTATGCCTTAAAGATACTTACTCACTGACATGAGGCACTAACATACATACCTAGGAATCAGTGGTAGAATTGGAAATAGAGACCTGGTTTCTTGCTCCTATGAGGGCGGGAGTGAATGCTGTCTTATTCTCTGATACTTGTCAACACTTTGATTTTTGTATCTGCTAAAGGTAGATCAGAAATATCCCTAGAAAACATTCCCTCTCTGTACAACTCTTAGGAGCACAGTCTTCTGGGTAATTGAAACCTCTGGGTAGTTGTGGTTTTAAGTTCTTCCTTAGAAACCTTGTAAGCATCCTTAGAGTAGTTAAGAACGTATGCCCTGGAGTTAGGTCGGCTGGAATCAATTGGAATCAATCAATCTACTAGCTGCGTGGCCCTGGGCAAGTTCCTAAACTGTGAATTTCTGCTTTCTTGTGTGTAAAATGGCAATAATGATACCTGCTTCATATTGTGGTGAAGATGTAGTGCAATGATGCCTGGCACTTAGTCTGTGCTCATTTTCCATAAATGTTAGCAGTTCATCAGATTTCTGCATTTCCTTACCTTCTAATTTCATATATTGTAATGAATTCAACAGCCTTGTTATAAGTATCACTTTTGTTCAGTGATTCCAAAAGGTCATTGACTGTGATGGAGACAAGGGAGGGAACTGAGAATTATAAAGGCAGACTTTCGTGATTATGTGGTGATTGGTGGTAAATTCTTAATTTTCAGATATGTTTACATGTGATAATTTCGTTTCATTTGACATTTATTAAGCATAAAGCATATGTTACATTATATGGTAATGTAATGTCACAGAAAGGGTTATAAAGAGATAAGTAAGAAACCCTCCCTAAGGTTTGGAAACATGCTTACTGTTGCTTTGATTTTTTTCAAGGGCCTTTCCCTCATTCATTTATTCTACACATTTATTGGGTATGCCTGGCACTGTTAATAGGAACTAAGGCTAATCCAGCAGTGAATAAAACAAATCTATGCTCTTATGTAGTTACAGTCTAGTGGGGGAAGACAAGCAATAAATGGGACAAATAAAGAGAATGTACAATATGTTGAGTGTTAAGGAGAAAAATAAATCGGGAAAGGGTTTAGTTTGTTCGTTTTTATTGCTGGGCATTCCATTATGTGGATATACCATTATTTATATATCACCTGTTGATGGACATGCATTGTTTCCAGTTTGGGGCTATTATTAAGGAAGCGGCTATAAATATTTGTGTATGAGTTTTTGTTTGGAAATAGGTTTTCATTTCTTTTGGGTAAAAACCTAGACTTGAAATGTCTGTGTAATGAGGAGGACGTATGCTTCATAAGAAATTACAAAACAATTTTCCAGAGACATTGAACCATTTACACTCCCGCTAGCAAAGTCAGAGAGCGCCAATGCTCCACAACCTCATTAGAACTTGGTATTTTGAGTCTTTCAAATTTTAGACATAATAGTGCTATTATGATTTTAATTTGCATTTGAGTGTCTTTTCATGTGCTTATTGGCCATTTGTATATTTTCTTTTGTGAGATGTCCTTTCAAATTTTTGTCCATTTAGAAAAAGTTGTAGATTGGAGGGAAATAATTTTTCAAAAAGGAGTGCAGAATTTGGAGAATGTATGAATTAGAGAGGGTGAGAGGGAAAACAAGGCAGACAAGCAGCCTGAGAGAACTGATAGGTTCATCGAGGTGGCCACAGTGCCCGTGATCTTGACACTTCAGGGTAACCAGATGTCTCAGTTTGCCTGGGACTGCTGCCTCAGTTGAAACACTGAAAAGTCCTGTGTCCCTGTAAATACCTCAGTCCTGGGCAAACCGGCATGGTGTGTCACCCTACAGAACTGTATATAAGTTGCAAACTATATGCCTAGAGTAATTAAACTGGCGAGGGCGTTAGCTGCGAGCACAGGTAAGATGGTTAGCAGTGAATGAATTCTGAAAGGCCACAAAGCTCCATTAGACGCAAAGCTAGTGTAAAATATGGGTCTTCTTCTGGCTCTCAGCCCTTTGCTCTGAAGTCAGTAGCTTGCTTTTGACATAAGAATTTAGGGACACAATGAAGGTTCCCTCCTGCTGCTGAACAAACAGCAAACAAACAAACAGAAACCCTCCAATGGCTGTTTTTTGAAATTACAAGCACTATGGACT
>NW_017732253.1:473364-475649 GCF_001890085.2 Hipposideros armiger | reverse complement strand
ACAAACTGGTAAGCAAAATATATATGTCCCTGCATCATTGGAACATACAGGCCTATAGGTGGGGACACAGACATTAAACAAATAATTATACTAACCAAAGTATGACGACAGTTACATGTTCCTATGATTCTATGAGATGATATAATAAAGAAACCTGATCTGGTCTGGGGAGTTTTGAGACTTTCGACTTCAGGTGAGACATAAAGGATGAGGAAGAAGAAAAGAGGTGGAGAGGGTGGAGGTAGGAGAGGGTTCTGTCAGTAGAGGAAACAACAAGCATGACACAGTCCAGGAGTTGAAGACCAGTGTGGCTGGAGTCCCGTGAATTGAGAGAAGGTGTGATTTGAGGAGAGGTTACAGAGGGAGACTGAGCCAGATCACACAGGCCCTGGAGGTCAGAGGACAATGGTCTTTATTCAGTTTAGGTAAAACATATAGAACAGTTCCTGGCACAGCATAAATGTTGATGTGATAATATTGTTCTGATTTCCTTTTTTTTTTCTTTTTATGTTTGGATGTTCACATTTTTTTTTATTCTGATTTAAAGCTATTGGGTTGTTGGAAAAGTCATGATGTATTTTGTCTATGTTTTTCAATGGTCATTTATTTATATAAAGAACAAAGATCAATCAATGATATATTGCCCGTTTTGTTCGATAACCTTTTGCCATCTTTCAGTGAGCTTCATAATTCCTTGTTCATAGAATGACCTGTCTTTATTTGTGAAAAACTGAACAAGGTGCTGATTTACAGCCTCATTTGAATTGAACATTATACCATGCAAGGAGTTTTGAAGAGAGTGAAATAAGTGGAAGTCTGATGGTGCAAGATCAGGCGAGTATGGTGGGTGTGGCAACACATCCCATCGAAGCCCCAATAATTTTTGACGGGTGATTAAACTTGTATGTGATCTAGCGTTGTTGTGATGGAACACAACTCCTTTACAATTAACAAGCTCTGGAAGTTTCTGGATGATGGATTCATTCAAACTGTCCAATTGCCAACAGTGCACATTTGAATTGATTGTTTGGTTCCTTGGTGGGAGCTCAGAAAACACGACACCTTTAAAATCCCACCACACTGAGAGCATAACCTTCCTCTGATGAATGTCTGCTTTCGATGTCGTTTGAGGCGAATCATCATGTTGGGACCATGACAGTTTGTGCACCACATTGTTGTAAACAATCCACNGGAAGAACTAAGACATTGAGTCCTACCAGTCATTTACACCTTAGTATAAAATAGCTTGTAAAAAAGCCTTACCAACAACACAGTTTGGTTTGAGAAAGGGTAGTGATAGGAAAAGTTTGGGTACAAGGGTGAAGGGCTACCACTAAGGAAGAAAAAGCACAAAAACTTAGACTTGGGAACAAAAGATGAAATTCATCAATTTCATGTTTTGTGTATAGAGCTGTATTGTTGGGCAGGGAAGAGTGCATGTTACTGTACATAAGAGGAGCTTAAGAGGTCTAAGAAGGCAGGAATTATTCTCCTTCCTTTATGTGCTATTAAAGAAAAGGTCGAGCTTTGATTTATCTGCTATTGATTTTATATTTCAGCTATTCCCATGTTTCCTGATTTATTTATAAAATGTCCCTATGTTAGTTATGTATTCTTCCTTTTTGTGGCCCCTGTTGCTATTGCATAACATATAAACACAGCCATCTTTTGTTTTAGATTACCCCAGAGGAGCTAGATGGAATGCCTGCTTATAGATGATACTACTGCTCTGTTTTCATATACTGTCTTTCTCTTGCGTAACTCCCAACATGTTATGACATTTTTCTTCTTAATGTTTATTAAACACCCTCAGCATGCTCAGTGCTGTTGAAAGAAAATAAAAGGCATAGTTCTTGCCAATAAGGGACATGCATATTAATAGATGAGAGACATAAACATGCTTTTCAATATATATATATAATCTCAGGAAGTGACGGATTGTTTTGTTTGGATGAGATAGAATAATTGAACTAATGCACACTACTCCTTAGCTATTGTCTTGCAAAAAAAAAAAAAGAACATAGAGATATCTCAGCCTACAGCCTTCAAAACCATAAGTCTAGAAGAGTTGGTACTTCAGTTAAGGTAGAATTCAACCATTTTTGCTGAAATTAACCTTAATTTGATAGTCCCATGATATGTATACTAGAGATTTTGAGTCACATATAGCTCTAATATATGCAATTTTAGCATTTGAAGGATTCTGATTTTTATATCATTCATTCAGCAATCTTTTCTGAGAACCTAATATGTGTCAAGCCATGTACTAGGAGTTGGGAACAAAC